>NC_079494.1:15427219-15611340 GCF_030052815.1 Hevea brasiliensis
ATTCGTGAGACGTGTCAGAACAACTGGCGAGTCCCGCTATCCGATGCACTACCTGGAACATCGTGAGCATTAAATGCTCGGACGAGTATAAATAGGGGTGGGGTTAGCCAGTTGCTCCTTCATGTCATTTTCAGTCTCTCGCAAACAACCTCCAAATTCTCTCGTTTTCTCAAGTTCCTCTGACACCGATCAAGCTCCGGTAAGGGTTTTGATCTTTCTTTTAGTTTAAATTTTCTGTTTTGAAAATGAGCGGTGCCGAGGGTTAGAGAGCAGCAAGCCCCCCTTCCATTCAGTTCTCGTGGTCGTCCGATGATGTAGAGGTGGTCGGACCAAGCGCGTAGCCTAAACTTCCTAGGGTCTCCGTTCCAGCTCGGGGACAACCAGCATCATCAAGGCATGTGCCTTCTTCGGGGAGGAAAAATCTTCCCATGGACGAGCTGCCATCAATCTTGCAAGAAATCGACTGCGATCGTTCAGCCAGAGTACAACATCCTACCGATTAAATGCGAACTTATCCGGTATCATGGCGACCTTCGAGCAGATCACTTCTTTGAGAGGGACGATATGATCATGGTGTATGAAGAACAGTTAAAAGCCGGGCTGCGCTTCCCTCTTGACGACTTTTTTAAAGAAGTTTTAAAATATCACCAAGTGTGCATCGCCCAAGTTCACCCGAACTCGCGGCGGATCTTAGTAGCCTTCCAAGGCCTATGCCGAGCTAAGGGGTTTCGACCTACAGCTAAGGTGTTCGCTGAACTGCACAGGCTAACTCGTCGAAAGGACGACGAGTATTGGTTCTTCCAGGCGAAACCCCATTGTGGGCTTTTTACCGATCTACCTTCCTCCCTGAAGAATTGGAAGAACCGCTTCTTTATCCTGAGGAGCAAAATTCCAAACAGCTTTGAGGGCTTCCCTCGGAGCTGGCTGCCTCAGGATCCCTTGCTTACGAAGCACATTGCCCTAAATAGGGAAGAGGGTGCAATGGTGATGGAGTTGAAGGAACAGGCGTCCAGAGAGAAGTTCTCTTGTTTGGATGCAGTGATGGCCGAGCTACACCATTGGACTATGCAGCTGGTCACCGGTCAAGATCACGGGCTTCAGCTCTCTGATCTCGACATTGGTATTTTCTATATCTCAGATCTTTGGACCTTAGCGATCTCACTGACCTCTTCTTTGTGCAGGTATGGCAAGCGGTGAAGCCTCTAAGGAGAGCCGGAAGCGGAAGAGAGAGATCTCCCGGAAGGTACGGGAGATGAAGCGTTCCGAGCTGCTTCAAACGCCTGGTCATGAGCCCGAGGAAATACAGGAAGGCTCGTCTCAACCTTCCGGGCCTCCGGTCATAGAAGTGGTCCGATCTCCTCCTCGCCGAGAAGAGCCGCCTCCACCTCCTCCAGTCACTCCGAGTACGGAAGGGGGTCCTTCCCAGCCTGCCCCAAGGACTCTCTCCTATGGTGCCCAAGTGCTGATCCACTCATTGGAGAAGAACTGCACGGTTCGAGAGAACCCTGGTTTCACTAAGGCCTTGGCATCCTCCATCTGCCTTCGAGAAGATCGGGATAGGCTATCTCCGGATAACCTTGATGACATCTTGACCAGATCTATGAGCCTGAACGTGGAGTGTTTGGTGAACCAGCACATGGTCCGGGAGAAGGCTCATCGCTTGGGTAAGGAAGTCAAGAAGATGGGTCATGAGGTGTCTTCTCTCCGATCCCAACTTTCGTCCGCTCAGGATTACATATCTCAAATTGAGGGACGAATGAAGTTCTATGAGGACAAGCTGGCCGAGCAAGCTCATGTTCTGGCTGAGCGAGATCATGTTCTTGAGGAAGTTCAGGCGCTCCGAGCTGATGAAGCTGCTCAACTCGCTCATCTTGCTGAGGAGCTCAAGGCAAAAGAAGAAGAAATGGTGACCAGAGTGGCTGGTGCTTATGTGAATGCTCACAGAGATCTCCTGGCTAAGCTCAAGAAGCGTTATCCCGAGGAGGACTTCTCCTGGATGGCCAACCTGGCTCCCGAGGACGAAGGTGAGGATAGCGAAGGGGAGGCTGAAGGTGAGAGAGAAAATGAACATGTAGTTCAGGCTGGGGGCGATCCCCCAGCCGAATGACTTGTATAAATTTTGAAATGAAATGCAATGAAAGTTCCCCTTTTATTCAATGATTGATTGTGATCAGAAAATTTCTAAATTTCATAAGCACTCGTTTGTTTGAACATATTAGAATGACAACTGAAAGTGATTATTAATCTAAGTATAGGAGATCGAAGAACACAATATGCATGAGATCAGTTACGAAATGGGACTTAATTAAAATTAGAAATTTGGCTTTGAACACTTAAGATCGGGATCATCTTTAAACCGAGTCGAAACCTTTATCATTCTCAAATTTTAAATGAGAGACCGGCAACAAGACTGGTGTTACGAAGGCCTTATGTTGGTTCAATTTTATTTGACAAGAAAGATCAGAAATACAATTAAATGATCGGGGGACTCGAGAATTGGTTTGAGGGATCGGTGAGGCTTTAAATGACCTGGAGACTTGGTATTAATTAAATTCTTTTTGTGGGGAGATCGGAAGTGTGGTCGGTTGGTAAAGGGGACTGTATTGGGGATCGACTTCTAGGTTTATTAATTTTGGGGGATCGGCCAAAATATGGTGTCGACACCTATTAGAAAATGCTTACCACTTATAAAAGTAAGAAAATTGTTTTAAAATCCCTTGTAGGGTACTTAATGAGTTATCGGTAGGTGAAGTTCGGTAGTTCATTAGTTATTATACGGTATCATGTTATGCCTTACAGAGGGGTAAAGTGTGACAGCTAAAGTGCCTATTGCCTAATATTGCTAAAAATAAATTCCCTAGCGATGGTGCCAAAAACTTGTTTGCTAGTTTTACAACTATCGCAAGTGCACGGATCGCTAACAAGTAATAAAGTAGTGAGTGAAGTATCATTCCCACGAGAAATTTAGTTAGCAAATATGAAGCTACACAGCAATTCTGACTATTTAGGCTACCGAATATAGATGAAGAGTGAGTTAAATCTATTTTGGATGCTGAAAGTAAATTTTGAATTAAACTATTTATAAAAGTAATTCCAGAATTAAGATTTCACACTGCAACCTTACTATGGATTTTGATCTTGTCTATTTATCGGATTGAAAATCGTTACTTTGATGGAAATTAATCCTAAGATATCCTAGGTCCTCTCTCAAGGCACCCAAGGTATATTTTAATTAACCTAAACCCTACTTTCATGGTGATTAAATTAATTAAAACTCTTTAAGATCTATTATTAATTATGGAACACCATGAAGGATTTCGGCCTATCTCTAAGTTAGATTTCCTAAGTTCAATATTCTGATTTTCCAACACTAACCTTCACCTTTTAGTTCTTCAATTAGTATCTTTTATCATGTCTAGGTGGGTACCAACACATAGCATGCATTAAGAACACAAAATATTAAATCAAAGGCCAAAACTCAAATCCAATAAATATAAACTTAATATTAATCCATAATAACGATCACAAGTGCTACTCTCCTAATTCCAGAATAAAGAAATTACTCACTCATGGTGAGTTTAATAAACATAATGAAAATAAAATGAAAGAACATAAAAAGTCTGCTTAAAGAAATAGAACAAAAGAACCAAAGAGAATCTGTAGCTTTGATCTTGTGAAACTTCAGCTGAGGGTTCCTCCTTGATGCCGATGCACTATTCTTCTAAATGGCTGTGTGAAAATAGTGAAGGTGAAAATAGTGAACGTGATCTTCTCTCCCCCCCCCCCCCCCTTCCCTTCCTCTTCTTTCTGCTGCTTCTATTTATATACAATGTCTGGGGTTAGGTTTTCAAAGTCCTAACAGCATTAGAAATCCTTTTTTTTTTATCAAAAACTGGAATTGGAGCCAAATCAGGAAACTAGCTATCGCGTGATACACGGCCCATGTGTCACTATACGGCTCAGGGCCGTGTAACTTACTGGAGCTTGAATTGTTGCATCTTGTATTGGGACAAGACTTTACACGGACCTCAGGTAGTTACACGGGCCTGATTACACAGCCCGTGTACTTTTATACTTTCGATAAATCTTCAATCCTGGCCAGCAGAGACTTACACGGGTCTTTATGTTTTACACGGGGCATGGTACACAGCCCGTGTGCTTTAATTCTGTAACGCCCTCACTTTAGATAGTTCATATATTATATTCTTTCAGTGACCAATGTCTATCCGGACAGCCAGAATATCTGGAACTATATGTAAACTAGAGTGAAGAGTCATAAATAACCCAAATAATGGTAAGAAAAATTTAAGAAAAGAAATGCAATAAAGTTAAAGAGCCATAGCCTCAGAGATGGGTGACCTAACGGGAAGCTACTGTATAGACAGCTAGCAACCCTAAACCTGTGGGAAACCCTGTAAAATAATTTCTAGGACTCCAGAGAAAGATTATTGAGGGTTCGATGATAATAAATTGCTAAGAAAACCCAAGGAAAATTTAATCAATCAGTACAGACAATTTTAACTCATTAAGCTAAACGAAGGGCATTTTGGTCATTTTGCCTTAAGAGACGATTTTTGACCAACTTATCCATTTAAGTGGGTGAATTATATGACATAAAATATGAATTAATATTGGTGAGAAAATAATTAAAAATGAGTAAAAGAAATGAGAAAAGAAAATGAAATTTAAAATGAATTATTACGTAAGCCATGATGTCATAAAGCATAAAAATTTAAAATTTGCCAACAAATAAATTCTAACTAATGGGAATTTGCCAAGCCTTTTAAAAGGATAAAAACTAAATAAAATGAGACAAAAATTAAAAGAAAATCAGTTCATCTTCTCCCTTGTTTCAGCCGGCCACTCTCTTTCTCTCTACCTCCATTAAAGCTTTTTCATCTCTCTCTCTTCCAAACCATGATTTCTCACCATAAAACTGATGCGTCCCAACCGCAAGTGCACGGGTCGTACAAGTAGTATAGAAAAATATCGATCCCACGAGGAGTTGTGTTAATGATTGAATTTTCGATATAAAAGTTGACTAAATTGAAGTATTTATGAGATTAAAATGATGAATTAATGGGTAATGGAGTGTGAAATCTAATTGTGCAAAATTAATATTCTATTCAACAATGTATTAATTAAACTAAAATTGCATCAAATAGAAATAAGCAAGTTCAAATATGGCAATATTTAAATTGGCGAATGATTAAATTCGATTAGAAATTAACAATGGTAAAAAGGCGATTCCGGAGTTCGGGATTTCATATTCGAGCTATTTTGGGATTTTAAATTGGTTATCCAATCTTGTGAAACTAATGGGTTTTAAGGAGATTAATTCTTAAATCCTTTGAATTCCCTTTCGAGTGAGACAAAGAGTGCCTTAATCAAACTAATCCTACTTTCGTGGAGTTAGAATTAATTAAGACCCATTAAGTTCTTTAATTAATCTATGAATCCTCTTAATCCTTAGCCTATTTCTAGGTCTAAGTTAATTAAGTCCAATTTCCGATTATCTATCACAAGGCCTTCTCCTTTCTGCTTCAACCATGGATTAAGAACAATACTCAATGGGATCCTACATTAAGCATGTCATTAAGCATACAAGAAATGAATAAAACTCATTAAGACCACAAAATATAGATTACCCAATCAAAATCCACAAAATATCCCAAATATTACAACCCTTACTCCAGAATCAAAAGTAAACTACTCACTATCCATAATGCTTACAAGATATGATGAGTTTAAATGGAAATAAAGCTTTAATCTAGGCTAAGAAGTAAGTAATTAAACACTAGAAGTGTAGAAACGTGTAATGAATGAAAGAAATGCAAATCTTAGTTGAAAATGGTGTGGAAGGTGAAATGACTCCTCAAATTCGCTTAGCCTCCTCCTTTCTTCCTTTGCTCCTTGCCTCCTTCTTCTAAAATGAGAAAATGGGACTATTTATATCATTTTTCCGACATGGAGCCCTAAAATAGTATGTTCTAGGAGGAATACATTAAGGGAATCTTACACCATTAATGAGCTCTTTGGGATCGCATAAGTGGATCGCATAAGTTATGCATCCCTTATGCACATTTCACGATTCTGGGTTACTTATGCGAAATCGCATGACTTGGTGCATAGGTTATGCACAATTTCGTGAATCTGCATAAGGGAGGTGAGAATGTGCATAAGTCTGCATCTCCTTATGCACATTTCGGCCGGTTCTGAATGTTGTTCTTCCTCCTTATGCAGAATCGCATAGCTTATGCGCAAGTTATGCACAAATCAATGCATATTTCACTTGAAAACTTGTTTTTGGCATCTTTCTGTAGAAGACACTCCTCAATGGCAAAATTCTCTTTAGTCCTTCAAAAACACCATTTTTTCCTACAATACAAAGCAAAAATTACAAATTAATCCAAAGTTGACAATTATGGAAAACTAACTAAATAACTAATGAAATTAGCTAAAAATGACTAATAACCAAATAAAATGATTGTGAAATTAGACCTAAATGACTATGCAAAATATGTGCATCAAATACCCCCAAACTCAAGCTTTTGCTTGTCCTCAAGCAAACTTTAAAATGTGATGCAAAGTTTTTAGGGGTGCCTTATCCAAAGAGTTATGAAAATCACTCATTAAGGTAACTTAACACACCTTTAGCCATACCAACAATCCATATACCCATCCTTCAAAATGCAAAGAATTTAATGCTTATCCAAGCTTTCACCGCTTAGCCATCAAGTCAATTATCATTCAAATCCCCAAACCAACTAGTCAAAAGAGAGAGTCATGCTCAAAAGGAATTCTAGGACAATTGATAACCAAAGTATCTCAACATGGAATGATAGAATTGAATGAATAGATGAATAGTTTTCCAATCCCATAGGCAAATTCCCTACTCCTATCTCCACTAATGTAGCAAGTACTATCAAGAGATCAAAGGTCTTTTAGGGATGTAGTGGGGCCATGGGGTTCAAAATGAGACTAAGAAGAAAGATAGGTAAAAAGGATTCAAAGCATGAGAATATTTTCAATTTTGAAACATAAGGTACACTTTATTATATATATATATATTTTTATATGGGAGAGAAGAATACACAATGAGGACTCCAGTGCTAGCATAGTTTACAAAACACATAAAATGGAGGGACATTTTGATACTTTAACTTGTATTTTGTATTTTCTTTTGATGATTGTCCCTAAAATTGCCACCCCCAAACTCATTTCTTTTGATACTTTGGGTGGATTTCTTTCATTTTGAATGGCAATAGTGAAAAGCACATATACTAGCACTTTTACAAGGTGACAAGTATTTCTTCTCCTTTTATTGTATTTTTCTTTTTCTTTTTCTTTTTCTTTTTCTCTTTTTTTTTTTTATTTTTTTTTATGTACCTAATATTGTAAATAATTATTCTCATGAAAAGGGTTGGAGTGTTTGGTTCATTGGCTAGGTAACAATAAGGATTTCAAGAAAAATTAGAGGTAAAAAGGCTCAAAGGGGTTTGCAAGGGTCAATTTTAATTAGGAAAAGGGCCAAAGGTTTAAAATGAGAAGGTTTAAATCAATGAATGCCTAATAATCTCTCTTTCAAGTACAAGTCGGTATTTCACTTGAAAGGTTTAGAAAATTTGTTCTAGGATTGGTGAGACATCATTTGACTACCTTATATCCAATAATTCCTCTAAACACTTCCATCTCCAAATGACTAATTGGGTGGCTTTTGGCTAAGAAGATATAGGCAAGAGATAGACACTTCAAAACTTTGCACCTCTTAGGAAACTTTCAATCCACAAACCCAACTAAAGGTAAGTCAAATCACTCTCATAGGCAACTTTTCAATACTCAAGGGATTTGGCAAAAGATTTTAATGCATGATGCATGATTCCTAAAATGAGTAATGCATGAACTAAATGGAGGAAGTCTATTTGTATGCAATTTGTATAATTTCTAAGTGATGTATAATGTGTGTGTAGATGTGTTATGTATATATATGTATGGATGTATATGTAAAATATTTACAATATATGTAAATGAAATGGGATGAGATGTTCCTATACTCAAAATGTAAAAAAAATGAAGCAAAAATCAAAATGAATGTGCACCCCCAAACTCAAAATTGGACATTGTCCTCAATGTCTCAAGTAGTGCATTATCAAAATTCAAAGTAAAGAGAAATTACCAGGAATTGTGAAATTTAAGAGCAAAAGGAAAGAGTTACCTGGTATAGAGCATTCAAGGTAAAGGGATGCATAAGAAGTCGCATGTGTTATGCGGAGTTAAGTGCTGTCCAGAACATGTGCATAGGTAAGGTGCATAAGCCATGCAGTGCTGCATAAGAGGCAATAGATGTGGCATAGGCTATGCAGGACAGTTGCATAAGGGAAATACAACCTGTGCAGTTCTGCAGAAGTAGCAGAAAGGGTTGCACAGGCTATGCAAAGGTTATGCATGAGGAAATTCATAGTCATGCAGTATACAAAACCGCTGCATGGGAATTGGCAAGGGGAAATGTACAACCAAAGAAGAAAAGTATGGGAATATAGACAGTATGGGCAAATATGTACAAAAAGGCAATAAGTGCAATAAAAATCAAAGAAGACGAATGTAATAGCTATTCAATAAAACTTCAAAGGAAACAGAATTTAAAAGAAACTAATTCAGAGCAAATCAACAAAATCCAAAACAAAGTATAAATGTTTGAACATATTTACAAAGAAAAGGTCCTACAAGATTGAACAAAAGTAAACTAAACACTAATCTATGTCTATTGTTTTTCCTTTGTCCAAGGATGTTGCTATAAGTGGGTCGCTACCGTCGAAATGATGGTGCAGAGGAGGTGATGGAGGTGGGGGTGGCATGCCCAGAAAATCATGAGTTGCTTCACCATTTCCTTGATTCTTTCTGCTTGTCCTCGGTTTCCATGACAAGGTCAAACAGCTTGCTCATGACGATCCTTTAGTGTATCAAGACCATCACAAGCTTCCTATCCACAAAGTAGATATCATCACTAAGCCTGTCGAGGTAGGTGAATAAGGCTTTAGTGTTGAATGGAGGAGGTGTGGATGAGGTAGGTTCATTGTAGGGAGGAATGGGCCGAGCAGAGGTAGCTGGAGTGTCTGAGTAGGCCGAGGGGTGGGGTAGGGGTAGTAGGGTGCCGTGGGGGTGTGAAAGGTTGGGTTTCGGTTGTGCAATAGGCTCGGTTGCCGCAGGTGGCAGTGTCATCAAAATATGATAAATGGAACCTGTTTTGGTTAAGTGTGCAGTATCAAAATAGGAAGTGTCCTCAAGTGCTGGGATTGAGTGCTCTGCAGGATTAAAGCCAAAATGTTTGGCTATGACAGTGATGAGTCCACCCAAAACAATATCACCAATGGATTTGGTGGCAATATGCAGCACAAGTTCGCAAAAAGAAATAACACGAGACACCTTAACTTTGTGAAATGCACACCATAACATAAAAGTTCAGATTTGCCCACGACTGTAACTAGTCCCTCCGCCCAATATGGTGCTAGCCATCAACCTATGAATAAACCTAAGTGTGGTCAAGGATTTGGGATGTTTTGGACCTACCACAGAGAAGGTTTGGGGTTGATTTGTTATGATTCTCCAAAATTGGGCAGGATTCCAGATGCCTTTATTGGCTACCTCTACTCCAGTATGTGGTACTCTAAAGAACCCATCAATTGCAAAACCAAAAATGCTATGAAATTGATCCAATGACAGCTCTCTATGTTGCCCCAAGCATCTAAATGTCATAATTGGCTTATGGTCTACATCATGCAAGTTGAGGGTAGCAGAGAATGAAGAAATAAACTCCAAAACTAGAATTGGATAAACTACCTCTTGCTTATGCACAAATTCTCCCAACCCATACCACAAGAAATGCAACTACATTATCAAATAAACCCAGAGATTGTAGAGCATCAGCAGATATATACCTAGTAGGTTGTACTTTCCTATCCTTGAGTCTTTTGAAAGCGGCTTTTTGAATTGTATCAGGGAGAGGCCAAGGCAGTTTGGATACAAATGGGGTTGCTGAAACTGTCCTTCTACTGGAAGAAGGTGTAGAGGCTGGAGCCTTTGGTTTTTTAGGAGGTGGTTCCGAAAATGGGGTGGGTGGGTCTTTGCGTTTGGACAGAGGAGGAGCAGAGGGCATGGGTCGCACGGATTTGGACCTAATTTTGCGTTTGTATGTGGTTGATGGAGGTGGTGGTGGTGTCGTTTGTGGTGGAGGATTGGAAGGGGGATGTATCGAAGACAATGGAGTGACTTCAAGAGGAGAGGCGGGGCGGGAATGGGGAGGGGAATCCATGGTCGATTGGAGAAGAGATGGAAATGTAGGGGGATTTAGGGTTTTTGTGATTAGAGCGCTGGAGAAGATGGGAGAGAGACGGCGAGAATGCCGGAAAGAAATGGAGGATGAAGGGCGGTCGTGGGGTTCAAGAGTCGGGAAGTGGAGGTGGTGGGAATGGCTTTTGCTGAAAATGAATTTGAATCGGGTTGTAGGAGATTGCATAAGGAGAAAATGATTTATGCATAACTTGTGCGTGTTTCAAAAAGGATTTATATTTCAGAAAAGTGCTTATGCACAAGTGCATAGGTTATGCATCGCCCTTATGCATGTTTGGTGACTCGAAATGGTGAGGAGCGAAGTCATGCGGAGTGCATAAGTTATGCACTCCTTATGCATCTCTCGGCACAATAATTGTTTTTCGAAACTTGGGTCATGCAGATGTGCATAAGCTATGCACTCGCTTATGCACTCATGCAATTTTGGGATTGAGAATTTTGGTTATGCGTAGTGCATAGGCTATGCACGTTCCTTATGCAGGTCTCGGCAACTTTTGGGATTTTCTGTTTTCTGGTTATGCAGGAGTGCATAGGCTATGCACTCTGCTTATGCACTCTTCGGCTGAATTGATTTTTTGGAGATCTTGGTTATGCAGAGGTGCATAGGCTATGCACCTTCCTTATGCACCCCTCGGCAAGAATGATTTGTCTGCTTTTGGTCATGCAGTGCATAGGTTATGCACTCGCTTATGCAACCTTCTACTGAATTGAGCCGTGGATTTTGGTTATGCGTAGTGCATAGCTTATGCACCTTCCTTATGCAAACTTCGCAGAGAGAAAATGAAGGATTTGAAGTTATGCAATTGTGCATAGGTCATGCACTCACCTTATGCAAGTTTTGACAGATATGAATTTTGACAAAATGAGGTTATGCAGTGTTGCATAAGCTATGCACTCTCCTTATGCACTTGCAATAAAGGTGAAAAATGGCAAGAATTTTGGTCATGCAGGATTGCATAAGCTATGCAGTTGCTTATGCACAAGTTTAACAAGATCAAGAATGCAATAGAACATGGATTGCAAGTGTGAAAGATACTCTGAATGATGAAATATAATTCTATGAAGCACAAACCATGAGAAATTTTCACCAAAAACACATCAATATATTCAAAATTCATCAAAAGTGCATCACATAAGCATGTAAAAATGGATCCTACATAAAAGACCTTTGAGAGCTATGCCATTTTGACTCAAATTCTGCAAATCAACATTTAGCACATAAAACTCCATAAAAATCTGTATAAAGTTGCATCAAACCACAAATGAGAAATGAAATCTCCAAGATTTGCCAAGAAAATTCAACATTTCTACTTTGAATCCTACAACCCAAAGAAGCTCAAAGCGCAAAAATGACTCACTTACCACCATAATATCATTATAAGCACAAATATTAGAAAATTACCCACCCAACCTCACCAAAAACACATGTAATCTGCAGATTTTATTGTTCGCTTCGCATAAACCAGATAGCAATTTCAGTAGCTTCACCAACCTTTCTCCATTGATATACATCCAACCTCATCAAAAATACAAGTCATTGGCTGCAGACACCCCTTTTTGCTGCAGATTTTATTTTTCCTCTGCATGAACTAGATTGCAGCTCCTGCACAGATTATGCAGCAAAAGCTTATCAGTTCTTTTGAAGGACTAAATTTGTCAAGTTAAGAATTACTTCCCCAATAGTTCACCAGCCCTTCTTCATTGAATTACATCTACAAGAGACAAAATTTAACAATGTCAAAAATTGAATTTGGGGAGATTTAAGATAAAAACAAAATTAATGAAAATGAAAGTAAATCAACAAAAGCAAAATAAAAGGACTTGGGATGCCTCCCAAGAGGGCTAATTTATAGTCCTTAGTTGGACTTTTCATGAATTTCACTGAAAAGAGGTGAGGGATTGGAGAGCTTGTAACAGCTTGCTCCTATTATTGGGTCTCCATTGATGTACTGCTTCAATCTATGCCCATTGACCTTAAAATTCACTGATTTTTCACTCCAAATTTCTATTGCTCCATAAGGGAAAACCTTAGAAACTCTATATGGACCAGTCCACCTTGACTTGAGTTTTCCAGGGAACAATTTCAATCTTGAGTTGAACAACAAAACTGAATCACCTTCTTTGAATTCCTTTTTCCTCGATGCTTATCATGCCAAACTTTAGTTCTTTCTTTGTAAATACGCACTTTCATAAGCATCCATCCTCAATTCCTCAAGCTCATTAAGTTGTAACAACCTTTTCTCACCAAATTGCTTAAGATCAAAATTCAAGGTCCGAATGGCCCAATATGCTCTATGTTCTAGCTCCATTGTAAATGACAAGACTTACCATACACCAACCTAAAGGAGTAGTTCCTATAGGGTTTTGTAGGCAGTCCTATATGCCCATAAAGCATCATCTAGTTTTATAGACCAATCTTTCCTAGAATTGTTCACAGTTTTCTCCAAAATATGCTTGAGCTCTCTGTTAGAAATTTCAACTTGTCCTGAAGTTTGAGGATGGTATGGGGTAGCTATCTTGTGCACTACACCATACTTCCTCATTAAGCTCTCAAATTGCTTATTACAAAAATGGGAACCCCCATCAGTAATAATAGCCCTAGGAGCTCCAAATCGCTCAAGACAAATTTTTCAAAATTTTACTACCACTCTAGCATCATTAGTTGGAGTTGCAATAGCTTCCACCCACTTCGACACATAGTCAACCCCAACTAAGATGTATCTATTACCATATGAAGGAGGGAATGGCCCCATAAAATCTATTCCCCAAACATCAAATAATTCCACTTCAAGAATATTATTTAGGGCATTTGATCTCTTTTTGACAAATTTCCACTCCTTTGACATTTATCACAATCCAACACAAATTTCCTCACATCCTTAAAAAGATTTGGCCAAAAGAAACCAGCTTGCAAAATTTTACTAGCTGTCTTAGAGATGCCAAAATGTCCTCCATAATCAAGCATGGCAATGATGCAAAATACTGGATTTCCTCTTCAGGAATACATCTTCTAATTAGACCATCACAACATCTCCTAAAGAGTAAAGGATCATCCCATCTATAAAACTTCACTTCATGCAAGAACTTTTTCTTTTGTTGCCATGTCATACCTAGAGGTAAAACTCCACAAGATAGATAATTCACAAAGTGCAGATACCAAGGTGGTTTAGCAACAAGAGAGAAAAGTTGTTCATCCAAGAAAAACTCATCAATAGGGATTTCATCCAATTCTTCACCATCCAATTTCAACCTACTAAGATTATCAGCAACTACATTTTCAGCTCCCTTCTTATCTCTAATCTCCAAATCAAACTCTTGTAGCATCAGAATCCACCTAATGAGCCTTGGTTTGGCCTCCTTTTTACGGAGCAAATACCTGATGGCTGCATGATCTGAAAATATAACCACCTTTGAGTCAATAATGTAAGGTCCGAACTTTTCCAATGCAAAGACAATTGCCAAAAATTCCTTTTCGCTTGTTGCATAATTTGTTTGAGCCTCATCCAGTTGTTCTACTAGCATAATAAATAGCATAAGCCTTTTGTCCTTTCTTTGACCAAGAACATTCCCCAATTGCATAGTTGCTAGCATCACACATAATTTCAAAAGGTAGGCTCCAATCGTGTGGTTGCATGATTGGTGCAGTGATGAGAGCTTGCTTCAACCTTCAATAGGCATCCAATCACTATTGGTCAAATTCAAATGGTGTGTCATTACTTATCAAATTAGTAAAAGTTTTTGCTATTTTAGAAAAATCCTTAATAAAGCGTCTCAGAGAACCCGGCATGTCCTAGGAAACTTGAATTCCCTTGACATTGGTAGGAGGAGCCATCTTCTCTATCACTTCAACTTTGGCTTTATCAACCTCTATTCCTCTGTTAGACACCAAATGTCCAAGCACTATCCCTTCTCGAACCATGAAATGACACTTTTCCCGCTTTAACACAAGGTCGATTCGCACATCTGCAAAATTTTAGAAAGGTTAGCCAAGCATATATCAAAAGAAGATCCATAAGCAGAAAAATCGTCCATAAAAACCTCCATTATGTCTTCAATGAAATCGAGAAGATTGCCATCATGCACCTCTGAAAAGTGGTGGTGCATTACACAACCCAAATGGCATCCTTCTATAAGCAAAGGTTCCATATGGGCAAGTAAAAGTGGTTTTCTCTTGATCATTTGGATGGATAGGGATTTGAAAAAACACGAATATCCATCTAAATAGCAAAAGTAAGAATGCCTAGCTAGTCTTTCCAACATTTGATCAATGAAGGGAAGTGGAAAATGATCTTTTCTAGTGGCAACATTTAATTTTCGTAATCTATGCACATTCGCCAACTAGTCACCGTTCTAGTGGGAATTAATTCATTATTTTCATTTTTGACCCTTTGTCATTCCACCCTTCTTTGGGACAACATGTACTGGGCTTACCCAAGTACTGTCTGAGATGGGATATATGATCCCTGCATCAAGCAACTTCAAAATTTCCTTTTTAACAACTTCTTTCATATTTGGGTTCAACCTCCTTTGATGTTCAATAGATGGTTTACAATTTTCTTCCAAACTGATTCTATGCATGCAAAAATGTGGGCTTATTCCTTTAATGTCATCTATGGTGTATCCCAAAACTTTCCTAAATTTTCTCAACACTCTTAACAACTTATCACCTCTAAAGTACTCAAGTTTGCATTTACAATTCTTTGGATAAGTGTTATTAGTGCCAAGAAATTCATACAGTGAGAAGGAAGTTGCTTAAGTTCTACCTTAGGTGCATCTTCTTCCTTGAATGATGATTGCTTAAATTCAGCTTTTTCCTTTTGTGTGAGTTGAAAAGCTGGAGCGAGAAATGAATGGTGGACTTCCTCTAAGTGTTGAGTATATGCAGCTACATGAGGGTTGTCATAGTCTATGCCTCCTCCATGAACCAAACAATTTTCAAGTGGATCTTCTGGATATTTCTTTCTGAAGTGTTCTTCAACCAGCTCATCAATAATATCAACTCTCAAGCAAGTATCAGCTTCAGAATGATGCTTTTTCATAGTGTTATTGATATTGAAAATTAACTGCTCTTCACCAACTCTAAGAGTAAGCTTTTCTCCTTTCACATCAATCAATGCTCCTTTGTAGCTAGAAAGGGTCTCCCCAAGATAATTGGAATATTAGAATCTTCCTCCATGTCCAAGATGACAAAGTCAATAGGTATATAGAACTTTCCAACCTTCAGGGGCACATTCTCCAAAATCCCTTCAGGATACTTGATTGTTCTCACCAATCAAGAGAAATGTGGGTTGGCTTTAGATCTCCCATGTTGAGCTTTTCATAGATAGAAAGGGGCATAAGGCTAACGCTGGCCCCTAAATCACATAGAGCTTTTGTAGAACAAGACTCCAATGTGGCATGGAATTGAAAAACTCCTGGATCCTTAAGCTTTGGAGGAAGTTTCCTCCGGAGGATAGCACTACATTCTTACATCAAAGCTACAGTTTCATCATCTTCAAGTTTTCTCTTATTTGAGAGAATATCTTTCAAGAAATTTGCATAAGAGGTCATTAGTGAAAGAGCATCAACAAAAGGCACATTTATGTAAAGTTTCTTCAAAACCTCTAAGAACTTCCCAAATTGCCTATCAAGCTTGGCTTTGTGAAATCTTTGAGGAAAGGGAAGTTGTGGCTTGTAGGGCTCAGGAGGTATATACTTCTCTTCTTTTCTTCAAATTTCTCCTTACATTTTCTGCACTCTCTTGTTTTCCACTCTCATCAGTTCCTTTCTCATTTTCTCTCTTCTCACTGTTTTCACTCTTCTCATCATTTATAACTTTACCACTTCTTAAAGTAATAGCTTGACAATGCTCTCTTGGATTTTCTGGTTGACTTGGAAGCTTTCCAAAAGATTTGGCACTTGAGGAAGATGCTTGTTGTGCAATCTGGTTTTCCAAAGATTCATTTGTGTGTTTGCATTTGTTCCACCTTGCTTTCACCTCTCTCATCTCCTCATCATGCTTATTTTGGTTGGCAAGAATCTGTTGCAATAAAGCTTGATGGTGGAATTTCGTTCTTCTTTGTTTTGGTGGAGGGTTCATATTTTTCTGCTGAAAATTAGGCAATGGTTGCCTATTTGTCTGATATGGAACTTGACTTTGCTGTTGTGGTTGAAAATTCTGATTTTGAACTTGATTTTGCTGATTGCCCCATGAAAAGTTGGGATGATTCCTCCAATTTGGATTGTAAGTTTGAGAATAAGGATTCCCCATTTGCTTGTTTCCATAATTACCAACATATGCCGCTTGTTCTCCATAATCTACTCCACGGTGGTAGTTTCCTCTGCATAAGCCACTTGTTGTGAACTTCCGGTGATGATGTTGAACTAACCAACATACTCAAATCTTCCATCTTCTTAGCAAGGACATTTGTAAGTGCATCAAACTTTGCATTAATCATGTTGAATGGATCAAGATCATACATCCCAGACTTGCCTTTTACGAGTTGGAGTGGTCCTCTTGGACTACTCCAAAGATGAGTATTCTTTGCAATTTTCTCTAATAACTCATAAGCTTCATCTTCATGCTTTATAATAAATTCTCCTCTGTTTGAGCATCAATAATTCCTCGATTGCGGGAGTGACATTTGTGTAGAAATTACGATTTATCATCCATTTTGGAATGGCATGATGTGGGCACAATCTTTCCAATTCCTTCCATCTCATCCATGATTCATAGAGTTTCATCTTCTCTTGGTCCGAAAGATGTCATTTGATTCCTCACTCTTGAGTTTTCAGTGGAAAATATTGTGCAAGAAATGCATCGATTAGTTGCTCCCAATTTGTAATGGAGTTGTGAGGTAAAGAATCAAGCCAATCCAATGCTCTATCTTTCAAAGAGAATGGAAATAGCTTCAATCTTGCTGCATCATCAGACACTCCAGTTGTTTTTGCATGTCGCAAATCATAGCAAATTTCTTCAAGTGTGTGTGTGGATTTTGAAGGATGTCCTCCAAATTGAGAGTTTTGGATCATTTGAAGAACTCCAAAATCCATCTTGTAGCTGTTGCATCAATCCTTGGTCTTGCTATGCTCTCTCTCAAGTCATCAAAGCGAGGAAAAGCATGATCCATCATACTTCCCTAGGCACGTTTGCATTAACAACTTCTTCTCCTTGGGCTTCATTTTCATTGTTTTGACCATTTCCAAGATTACCAACACCAATTCTAATTCTTTCATCACCATATTTGCTTCAATTTCGGTTTCTCTCAAGCTTCCTTCCTTCTTACGGTTTCTTTCTTGTTGGCCTTGCAAAATTTCTCAATTTGGGATTGAAAAGTAAGGTTGTGTCACTTGAGCTTCTAGCTCTTCTCATAAAAGATTAAAGTACCTGAAAAAGAACAAACAAACACAAAATGAAAAGATAACAAAGATAAAACTAAAAACAACTAAAATAATCAAGAATTCAATCTTAAACAAACAAGTCCCCGGCAACGGCGCCAAAAACTTGATGCGTCCCAACCGCAAGTGCACGGGTCGTACAAGTAGTATAGAAAAATATCGATCCCACGAGGAGTTGTGTTAATGATTGAATTTTCGATATAAAAGTTGACTAAATTGAAGTATTTATGAGATTAAAATGATGAATTAATGGGTAATGGAGTGTGAAATCTAATTGTGCAAAATTAATATTCTATTCAACAATGTATTAATTAAACTAAAATTGCATCAAATAGAAATAAGCAAGTTCAAATATGGCAATATTTAAATTGGCGAATGATTAAATTCGATTAGAAATTAACAATGGTAAAAAGCGATTAGGAGTTCGGGATTTCATATTCGAGCTATTTTGGGATTTTAAATTGGTTATCCAATCTTGTGAAACTAATGGGTTTTAAGGAGATTAATTCTTAAATCCTTTGAATTCCCTTTCGAGTGAGACAAAGAGTGCCTTAATCAAACTAATCCTACTTTCGTGGAGTTAGACTTAATTAAGACCCATTAAGTTCTTTAATTAAACTATGAATCCTCTTAATCCTTAGCCTATTTCTCGGTCTAAGTTAATTAAGTCCAATTTCCTGATTATCTATCACAAGGCCTTCTCCTTTCGGTGCTTCAACCATGGATTAAGAACAATACTCAATGGGATCCTACATTAAGCATGTCATTAAGCATACAAGAAATGAATAAAACTCATTAAGACCACAAAATATAGATTACCCAATCAAAATCCACAAAATATCCCAAATATTACAACCCTTACTCCAGAATCAAAAGTAAACTACTCACTATCCATAATGCTTACAAGATATGATGAGTTTAAATGGAAATAAAGCTTTAATCTAGGCTAAGAAGTAAGTAATTAAACACTAGAAGTGTAGAAAAGTGTAAAGAAAGAAAGAAATCTGCAAATCTTAGTTGAAAATGGTGTGGAAGGTGAAATGACTCCTCAAATTCTGCTTAGCCTCCTCCTTTCTTCCTTTGCTCCTTGCCTCCTCCTTCTAAAATGAGAAAATGGGACTATTTATATCATTTTTCTGACATGGAGCCCTAAAATAGTATGTTCTAGGAGGAATACATTAAGGGAATCTTCTGCCAGCTCATTAATGAGCTCTTTTTGGGACTGCATAAGTGGACTGCATAAGTTATGCAGTCCCTTATGCACATTTCGGCTGATTCTGGGTTACTTATGCGGCGCATGACTTGGTGCATAGGGTATGCACTATTTCGTGAATCTGCATTAGGGAGGTGAGCATGTGCATAAGTCTGCGATCTCCTTATGCACATTTAATGGTTCTGAGCAGTGTTCTTCCTCCTTATGCGAATCGCATAGCTTATGACAAGTTATGCAGTTTAAATCAATGCATATTTCAGCTTGAAAACTTGTTTTTGGCATCTTTTTGCTGTAGAAGACACTCCTCAATGGCAAAATTCTCTTTAGTCCTTCAAAAACACCATTTTTTCCTACAATACAAAGCAAAAATTACAAATTAATCCAAAGTTGACAATTATGGAAAACTAACTAAATAACTAATGAAATTAGCTAAAAATGACTAATAACCAAATAAAATGATTGTGAAATTAGACCTAAATGACTATGCAAAATATGTGCATCAAAAACCCTAAGTCCCCTTCAATAAAATTTGTCTACACCACTTGCTGAAGTGTTTGGCTGCCAAGAATTGAAGAGAAAGTGAAGTTTAAAGCTTGGAAAAATTCTGCTGACAAGAGGTTAGTGTCCAAATTTCTCTCTCTTTCTCTTCATTCATGTTTGTGGACTTGATTGGAGTTGAAAATTATGAGAAATTGAAATGAAAACCCCTTGTATGCATACCCCCAAATTAGGTAGCCTTGTTTAGGATAGGTTTTGATGAATTGATTGAATTGGAATGGGAATTGATGACATCTTAACATGAATTTATGAATTAGAACATTAATTTATATATGTGATGCAAGAATTTAAACTTTGAAAATTTAGGTTTGAGTAAAATTAGGGTTTTGCTCATGTGATGGTTGATAAACTTTTTAAAGGTCAATTAGTGAGTATTTGATAGGGTTTGACCATAAAATGAGACAAATTGTGGCTTTAGATATTGAAATGTGTAGGCTGCCCTATGTGATGAATTCTGGACCATTGGAGTCTAGTGTGTTTGGATGGCCTTAATTGAATTTGTGTAGCTCCAATTGGTGCAAGACTAATTGGAGGTGAAATTAGACATATAATGCAATATTTTTTGTGAAGTAACCTTACCCAGAAAACCAACCGAAGTTGACCTAAAAATTGCTTCAATCTGGGTAACACATAAGCTATCCCTGGAAAATGACAAAATAAACAATGTTTGTTCAAATGGTCATAACTCAGTATAGAAATGTTTAATTGACCTGAATTTTATATCAATGAAAAGCTTAGACAATTTAGAACAACTTTCATGGGTAACACCAAACCAAATCATGACCATAACCCATCCAAAATGCTAGCCAAATTCAGGACCCAAAAACTGCTAGAACCAAATTCTGCCCAAAAATTTTGGGTATTGATCAATTCGGCCAGTTATGGTAAAAATTTCATAACTTGAGCTACAAAACTCTAAATGGATTGCTTCAAAAATGGAATTAAAGAAGACACAGGTCCATGGTCCAATGGAACAGTGAACATGGACCATGAAATCTAAAAATTTAAAATAACACTCAATGGGCTATAAATTGAGTTTGGCAACTAATATCAACAAGTATAAAGTTTAAAATGTGGTATCTTGGTGACATTAGAATTTACAAATCTATTATGTATTGAAAAGTCAACAGTTGTGTAGGAATAGTCAAGTGAATAGTAACTACTAAACCACAAATACAAGTAATTAAAGGATTAACTGTATAAATTGCCCTAGTATGCCTAGAATGATTAGTTTGGATAGGTTGGAATGCCAATAGGGTTCTGTTAGCAGTACTACATATGGCATTATGCCATTCTGTGATTTATGGCATTTCGTGCCATTCTATGATATTATGGCCTATAGTCATTCAGCTATACTTAATACACTTGATCTTGTGCCCAATGATTATTACAGCTCATTCGCTATTCTGTTGCACAACTGAAGACACTTTGTGACCGATGGTGTGATGGCTCGAGATACTTAGTATCCAGTGCTAGTTTACCCATTTATCCAGTCCAGTCATTTGGTATATGTTACTTGGGCAACTAAAATAAGTCTAAATACATTATTATCAAATAATGATCATAAAAGTACTAAATACACAAAAATGTTAATAATTACCAAAAATCTTAGTTTGCATAAAATAACAACATAATATCTGCATATTTAATTATTTTAGTTTATTTTTATTTTATATTGGCACCACTAAGCTTTATGCTTAGCGCGTCACTGTTTGTAACGCGTAGGTCAGAGAACTCAGTAGACCATAGAGTGGGAGTTAGAAGTTTTGATCTGCATTTGGGTCCTGAGTGTCACCTCCTTAGCAATGCATATTTTAGTAGAGTCTACCAGCTTGTATTTTATTTTGTATCATTGTAATTAAATTTTGGATATGTAATGTGAATTATGTATTTTTGTACATTAAATATGCACATGATGTAAATTAATACAGTTTGAAATTTCATATTTGAATTGTGTATGTATGGAAATGTTTTGAATTTCTTATGTGTTTATATGCGTGAAACTTATTGATGTTCTGAATGAGAAAACGAATTTGAGAATATATATATAAAAATAATTGTTTCACACAGGTGGGAAATCGTCAAATTATTAAGAATGAGGGGAAACTCCGTCAATTTCTCCGACAAAATAATTAGATCTGAATTTAAATAAAATTATATGTGATAACTAAGAATATAATGGGATAAGTTAAGACGCCCCAACACACTGTGTGGCATGCCTTGCTCGGCTACACTATAGACGGGTGAGGGGTGTCACAAATTCTTTCTTAGCTCTTTGTCTTTCTCCTAGCAGTAAGTTACATGGATCTATGGCTTTGATTACACGACCTGTGTAAAGTGTATCAGCAACACTTATTTGTCCTTTGGTCTTTCCAAGCTTTCTTTTTTACTCCTATGCCTTGGAACTTTTTTGAAACACCTAGAAACATACCGAAAATATAGAATTTAGAGCTTGGCAATGGAATTTACAAAAGTTGATGAAATCAATGATTATGCATGAGATTACTTATCTAAATGCTATGAAACACTATACAATTGTACTTAAAAGTATCTATATGATACATGTGTATTAGTAACCAGCCCTCCTATTGACTCCCCTAGTATCCAAGTATCTATTGGAATTATAGTACCTATCACCTCAGTACCTATCACTTAGTTACCTGTCACCTGGCCACTTCTTGGATGGTGATTCAAATTGGGGGCATCTCCTGACTAGGCCCCTAGCAACCCTTAGGAGAGTGCCATAGGCTGAATACATGTGAAAAGGACCTCTTGATTATTGGATTACCTCAGTTTGAACTTGCAATCTTCTTAGTTCACTGATGATGCCCCTTAAATCGATAATGGTTGTATTAATAGGAGCCATAAGGGGGAAAGGATCTTCATCAATGAGCATTACTTCCTTCTTCTTAGGAAACTTCAACACATCCTTGTTGATGAGATTCTAGATCACTCCCCTGAGAACCCAACAGCTGTTGGTGTTGTGATTCCAAGAGTCATGGTACTTATAGTAATCTCTCCCCTTTATCTCTTCTCTGGTTGGCAGTTTGTGGTTAAGGGGAAGATTAATGAACTTCTCCTTCAGTAGGAAGTAAAATATCTCCTCCATTTTATTGGTATCAAAGGCATACTAAAAGGGTTTATTTAAGGCAAACTGTGTCTTTCTCTATGGAGTTGGCTTGTTCAGAACACCTAAAGTAGGATAGACATAAGTACCAGTAGTCACCAAGTCAACCATAGCATGTTCATAGTTATTTACCTCCTGGCAGTAGGTTCCAATAGTTGTCCTCATCCTTTCATCAGTAGCTCCTTATACTCAGTTACCTTGGCAGCAAGTTCATAGAAGTCCCTAAACTCCATCCCCTAGATCTTCTTCCATAGCTTGATATCCAATCCCCTTTGGGCCATATTCACATACTCAGTCTCAAGTAAGAACACTTTGCACCTATTCCTCATCTTTTTGAACTGAGTAATGAAAGTATCAGCTGATTCTCCACTTCTCTGTGTCATCCTTCATAGTTTAGCAACACATACTTCTGACTTAGCTCTAAAGAACTGATTATGGAATAACCTCACCATTTCCTGCCAGGAATACATGGAGTTTCTAGAAAGAGTAGAGTACTGTAACACCCTATATTCGGTAGTGCGTTCTACTGTTCTGGTGGCCGGTGTCCGTCCGGACAGCTAACATTCCTGGAATTATACTTAAATGTTAGTGAAAAGAAATAAGATAATAAAATACAATAGAGGAAAATACAAGAAAACAAAGAAAAAATAAGAGCAATGAAATGTAATTTTGTTAAACGAGCCAAAAACCCTAGCGATGGGTGACCGCACCAAGAAGTTTCGGCGAAGACCGTTAACTAGCCCTAGACTGCGGGGAACCCGGGAAAATTTTTTTGAGACTTAAATAAAATCTATTGAGGTATAATTGACTTAGAAAATGTCAAAAAAAATTAATTAATTAGTACAAAGAAAAATGAAAAGTCAATAAACTGACGAAAATTGGTGTTACCGAAAAATCGGGAATGCAATTGCATTTTGGTCATTTGACACCTAGAATTGCCTTTTGACCTCAATGTGCATTAAAAATGAGTGATAACACACTTTGAAAATGTCATAAAAATTAAAATTTATGGTACATAATATAAATAATGGAAGTTGAGGCATAAAAATGTAAATTGAGGAAATTTGAATAAACAAATATTAAAATTCATGAAAGTGCTCCACTAAGGCAGATTTGGGACCACTATATAAACTAAATGGGATAGCATAAGTCATATTCAACCTCCAGAAATTGCACCAACCGAAGCTCTCCCAAGAAAGCTCCCATGGCCGAAGTGAACACACCTCCATGCAACCCTCTTCAAGACATTTTTTTCACTTGATTCCTTCATTAATTTTGCTCCCCACACTACAAGGAAGAGATTGATGGTATTTTAAAGAAGAATAGTTGAGGTTTGATCAAGCTCCATAAAAGGTTAGTGCTAGTTTCTTAAATTTTCTTAAGTAAAATTTGTGCTAAGGTTGAAACAAGTCAAATGGTTAAGAAATTTTGAGGAAATGCTTGAGTTTTGGTTCACCATGAATTCAGCAGCCATGGTAATGAAAAAGGTTTGATTTATTCTCACATTAAATTAGTGGGAATTGATGTTGAATGAAGTGATTAGAAAGATTAATAAATTAATTGTATGTGTATATTAATGTTAGTGTTGAATTTAGGGGTTTGAAAGGAGAATTAATTACCTTAGTAAACTGCCATGGTTGGCAGCTTGTAAACTCATGATTTTATGTGTAAATTGATAAAAATTATTAATGAATTATGATGGTGTTGAATTGGGGGCAGTAGGTGAAATTGATATGGAAGTGTATGTGTAAGTTAAGTGTTGATGTATATTGAGCTTAGGTTGAATTAGATGTTGAACATTAATGGTGTATTGTGTGTCTTGAAATCTTGATGTGTTCTACCCAAAATTTCTTTGCTGGAATTGTGTTAAATATATATAGAAATGCCATAAATAAATATTGAAGTATTGGGAGGAGGAGGATTACCAAATTGGGAGTGTAAATTCTCTTATGCAGGTTGTGATTGTTGGCAGTGTATAAATTAGGTTATAAGTGTAAAGTTGTGACTCCAATTGGTATGAGGACAATTGGAAGTAAAACTAGACTCAATATGGACCAACTTTTATGTGGAAAGCTGCCAAAATTCTATCCAGAAAAGGACCTCAAACTTGACCTAATCCGGAATTGGTAACCTGGCAAACCCAGAAATTAACCATTTGAACAGTAGCCATTCTTTTGGCCTTAACTCACTCAAAACAAATCCAAATGACCTAAAATTTATATGGTTGGAAAGCTTAGACATAGGGCTACAACTTTGGTGAAGACCACCAAGCCCAAAAATGCCAATTACCAAGTCAAAATGATCGCCAAAATTGGGTTACAAAAACTGGCCGAATTGACTTTAACCTAAAAATGACCTAAACTTTGCAATATAAGTGCAACTTGACCAACAATAGTAAAATGACCATAACTTGGTCCTTAAAACTCCAAATGACATGCAATCAGTCCCAAAATTTCAATAAGACATAGATCTACAATATTGGTAATTTGATCAAAACCCAAAAATCAAGGGAACTAGGTCAATTAACTTGATTAAGTTGGCACACTAAATCTGAAATTAGCACATTTGACCATAAAATCCAGAAAATTCAAATAAGCATATCTCCCATCAAAAGTATCTAATTTAAATGAGCCATCCAATCTGGAAAGCTAAGAAAGAGACCTAAAACATTATTTTAGACAACTTCCTCAAATTATAAATGTATAAGGTCAAAATTTAAGATCAAATCCATTGACCTAAGGATCATGCCAATATAGGACCTTTGAGTCCAAGTTAACAATTTGTCTATAAAGAATTCTATAAGACTTGAAAAATGGTAAGCAAAATTTCTGGTTGTCCCTAAGACATAGGGCAACAATACTTATGAAGAATGCTAGATCTCAATGTGATTACAAACAGTCTAAATAAATTAGAAAATTCAGAACCGAAAATGCCTAAAAAGGAAACTAAAATTTAGATTTGATCTAGTTATGGTTAATTGATCATAACTTGAGCTATACAACTCCAAATGGAGTCATTCAAAGAGAAAATTAAAGAAGACACAATGAGAAACAATTTAATGAAGAGAAATCTATTAAATTTACACTGTAGCTTGGTCCAATAAATAGTAAACATTGGCCATGAAATCTGGAAAATAGTAATAAAATGCAATAAGCTTTAAAATGAAATTGGTAACATATACCAACACTTAGAGACTATAAAATGTGACAAATTGTGAACTTTAAAATTAATTCGCCTAGTGTGAATTAATGGTTAACATTATAGGTTGACTAATGAAATGAATTAAAGGAAATAGTACCAAGAAAATTTAGATATTGGATTTTATTGTTAGAAATAATTTAACTGAGTACTGAAACACTTTAAATTGTGTGTTTCAGTTGAAAAGGATATTGAAAAGCATAAGGAACATTGATTCAAGGACTAGAGGCGACTCAAATCAGATCTGTGCACAATACTTTTTATATTCACTGCTTTTACTAGAAAATTTATTTGAAGAAATGAGTTATGAATAATTTTTTATTGTTTTGGCTTTGGGAATTTTATTTGGAAATTATTGTGTTGCCTACTTTGTAAATGGAAATTTTGAGATAAAATGTGATTTATGGTTTGTATAAAATATTTAAATATTGTGATTGAAATTATTTTTTATTCACACTTGGCATGGCAATATCACTATGTTCTTCCTCCATTTGTGGGGTGAGTATAACTATATTCCTCCCTCTTTGACTTGCCAGTCTGAGGTGAGTATGGATGAGTACTTATTAGCTAGCTAGCCACCTTCCTCATTGATTTTGATTAGTGGGGTGAGTATGCCTTGTCGTGGTGTACAACACGGCATGTTCAAAAAATTTGTGTCATGACCTAAGTTGTATTATTGATTGACAACACTGTGTTATTCAATTGTTTGATCAAATTTGTGTTATATGAGCTTTGAAAATTATGATATAAAATTATGAATTATTTGAATTGTAAATTGTCAATAAAAGTTTTATATATCGCATTTTAAATTGTTATTGTGCACCACTGAGTAAATTTTACTTAGCGATAGCTTTTTTTTATTGCTGTCGCAGGTAGACAGATAGATAAAATAGCAGAGTAGGCTACTTGTGACTTCGCTTTGGGATTTTGCCAGGTATATTGAGTATACCACTTCCTTATAAATATTATTATAATGTATGTGAACTGTATGTATATATTATACTTTGGTCTTGAGCAGTTGTAAAATAAAGTTATAAATTATTTTGGCCTATCAAAATGTTGTATTACAATTCTCTTATTTTAGCTTTTGAAATACTCATTTATTTTGCACTTTATATTTGGAATTGCTGAAAATGACATTGAATTGAGTTTGAACTGTGTTGAAGACATTGATTTTTGTTAAGCCATATTGGAGTTTGGAATTGAACAAACATAGTGGAAGTGTTTTTTACATTTTTTGAAGAACTGTTTTACTCCAAATACAGACGGCACTCTGCCGAAATCTTTACAAAAATTATTGATACTTCAGACCTAATGTGTGATTTAACTTCGATTAAAAAGTTTTAACACCTGTCAAAAGTGCTCACTACTTTAAAAAGAAGTAAGAAATTTTTTAAAATCCCTTTTAGTGTATTTAATGGGTTACCGGTAGGCGAAGTACGGTAATTCATTAGGTGTACTACGGGATCACGTTACATCTTACGAAGGCATAGGGTGTGACAAGTACCAAGTAAAAGCAGTACCCATAAGAGAGTTTGGAAACAATCTCAGCTTATAACTGGCAAAATTCTCATAATTTGATAGCTCACCACACTAGTTTTTGAACCTTGTTATGTGTTCCAGAGTTGACTGTTCATCTTTTCTTAAAAAGATAATGAAGTCCGGCATGCGATACCCTCTTGGATATGGGTTCTTTTTGTCAATAAAGTTTGGATATGGCTTATAGACTCTGGTAGGCCAATTTGTCTAAGGCCAAGACCATACAGCTCCTGCACAAGATCTCTAATAGCATCCATTACCACCTTGGGTGCAGCTGGAATGGAAAGCACCTGGACTAAAGGAGTTGGTTGTCACACCCTACTCCTCGTAAGATGTAACATATTCCCGGAGTACACCTAATGAATTATTGTACTTCACCTACCGGTAACCCATTAAATATACTACAAGGGATTTTAAAACCATTTTCGTTCATTTTGGAATTGGTGGGTAAAATTTTTTTCAAATTTTAAAAACCTTCATTTAGAGTCCAAACATAAATCAAATTTTTGGTTATTTAAAATCTTCGCAAATTTTTACAAAAATTTCGGCAGAGTGCCGTCTGTATTTTGAGAAAATAGTTCTTCAAAACCTGAAAATAAAAACACTCTCAATATATTTCTCAATCACAACTTCATTTGCAACCACCAAACTTCAAATCAACAACAATGGCAACACTTCAACTCAAAATCCAAATTTCAAATCCCAAATTAATATCTCAAAACATTTCATAACTCATGCACATTGCATTTTAAATCATTAATTTACAGTCATAAGTTAATTTACAGATGCAAAATCTCAAAAATAATATTATTACAATTTTATCTGTACAACTGCTCAAATTACAGGGATACATATGCATACTATCATATTTACATCAAACTAAACTACCAGGGTATAGACAAATACCCGTATAAAAATTTTTCAATTATGCTCTTCTCTAACTGTAGAAGCTCGCTCTGCTGCTATTTCCTTTTCTCTATCTGCGACAACAAGTTAAAGCTATCGCTGAGTATATAAATACTCAGTGGTGCACAATAAAGCATAAAATGCAAAATATAAAACATTTATAAACAAATCATCATTCAAAAATCTCATAATCGCATTTCACATTTTTTTTTTCAAATCATATTTATAACAAATCAAAATTTTCAAAACTTAATATAGCACAATTTGATCAAACAATTTAATAAATATAGTGTTGCCAAACAATAACACAACTTAGGCCATGACACAAAATTTCCGAACATGTCGTGTGTACATCACGACAAGGCAAACAACCCCATTAATCGAAATCAATGAGGGAGGTGGCTAGCTAGCTAATGAGTACTTATCCACACTCACTCCTCAAACCAGGAAGCCAAAGAGGGAGGAAACTGATCAAATATCATACTCACCCCACAAGTGGAGGAGGAACATATTAATATTGTCATGCCAAGTGTGAACTAAAAACAATTTAAATCAAGTTATTCAAATATTTTATACAATTCACAAATCACATTTCACTCTAAACTTTTCATTTACAAGTAGGCAACACACTATTTTTCAAATAAGATATTCAAAGCCATAACTAAATTCAAAACCATATTATTCAAATATTTCATACAAATCAATAATTAATTTTCATTATGAAAACTATAATTTAAAATTTTTGTGCACAAACACAATCGATTTTCAAAATCAAATTTCCATTAACAAGTGGCAACACCATAGTTCTCAAAATCCATAATTAACACAATGCATACAAATCAAGTTTTCAATGGGAAAACAATAATTTAAAGTTATTGTGCACAAACCTGGACTTAATTGCCTTTAGGCCTTCTGGGTCTTTTTCAGCTGAAACACAAAATTTATAGTGTTTCAGTACCTTATTTCACAGTAAATCCAATAATTAATTCATAAATACTTAATTTTAGCCCAAATATGCTTAAACTAACATTCTTGGAAATTTTCATTTTAGAGTTACTATTTATGGTACTATTCAAGTCAATTTGTTGACTTTCTAAGGTTTAATAGGTATGGGAATTCCAACTTCACCCACATACCATATTTTTGTCACTAAATTTGTTGGTTTTGGTGGTTTACTCAAATTCTAAGTATTTTAGGTAAATTTGCAAATTTTCGGTTTTGGTGTCTTAAGTTGCACTGTTCCATTGGTCACTTTTCTGTTAGAATTTGGTAAAACTTCCTTCATAGAAAATGTTCCTTATTGTTTTAAGTTTATTCTCCTTTTTTAATTACTCCAATTGGAGTTTTTTAGCTCAAGTTATAGCTATTTGAACCATGGCTGTCGGATTGGACTCAACCCAGAATTCTGGGCAATTTTTTTGTGCTGGCAGTTTTAGGTCACGAACTTGGAGGTGGCCAAATGACTTGGTTCATGGCATAATTTGAGTTGGTGTTCTTCATGAAAGTTTTAGGTCTATATCTCATCTAACCACTGGTAAAATTTCAGGTCATTTTGACCTACCTAGCTCAAGTTATGGCTAAATGAACAAATACTATTCATTTGGTCAGTTTGTACAGAGGCAGACTGTGATTTTTCAACTTTGGTCAATTTGTTCACTAGGTTTTGGTCACTTTTTGGGCATGCTTCCTAAATGAAAATTGTGTCATTTAGTGTCTATTTTCATCCCCAATTAGTCTCATACCAATTGGACTTATAAAATTTCATTTTTGGTCCTTCAAATTTGACTTGGTCATGCTGCCAGCAGCATGACCACATTGAATCCGAATTTGGTTTCAACTCCAACCATTCCAACACACTTCATTTGGTCACCATTGACCATTTCTGACTTCAAATTAGGTCCAATACATCATTTACAAGTTTCTCACATTTTTGTTTCTAAACCCTAATGTCCAAAATCCTAATCACAATAAATTGTCACATTTAACCAATTCTAAGCATCTCAATCTTACTACTTCATTCAAACAAGCTTGCCTAACATATTAAATTCAATCAAAACTCAAACATATGCATAGTAACCCTAGTTGGCCAAATTTTTAGTTTGGTCCCTCACAAATTTTTTTATTTCATTTTAAGTTAAGATTTAAGTTACCTACACCAAGAACACAAATATTAAACATAAATTTTCAATTTAAATTCACTAACCTTAAACTTTAAATTTCAATCTTCAATTCCACCCCTCTTTCCTTCTTTCTTTCTTGCTCAATCCTCTTCTCAAGTTGCCTAGACAAGCTTTAACTATGGTGGCTTACTTTTCTATGGTGAAATCTTATAATACACAAGCTCAAAATTGAGCTTTAATGGAGTTTGTGGAGAGGGAGAGTTGAGAGAGGGAGTGAGGCGGCAAGTTTATGAAAGAAGAAGACTTGTATTTTTTTTTTCTTTTCTTTTCTTTTCTCTTTTTATGTCTTAGGAAGACCAAAAATCTAATTAAATAAAATTTTAATTAAAATACTTATGGCATCATGCATGATGTCATGCATGATGTCATCTCCCTACACCTTTTTCTTTTTTTTTCTTTTTTTTATTTATTTTTCTATTAGTTCTTTAATTTAATTCTCGACTCCGAAATTTTCTTTTCTCCGATTTTATTTGACAGTTAGGTCAGGAGTCAGCTCTCGGGGTCAATTGACCAAATTGCCCCTTGCCGGTTCAATTCGGTTTGCAAATAATTCAATATTTCTTCTGCTCCCTGACCTAATTATTTGACTGGCTTAACAACCTTTTTCCGTGATTTTCTCTTTTTCACTGTGTTCGTAATGGTCTTAAGGACCGCAGCATCACATTTTACAGTTCGAAATTTGAATTTAAATGGACTTCGTAGTCGTTCCCAAGAAAGTCACCCATCGCTGTGACTCTCGGCTCGTTTAACTTCTTATGTTCTGTTTTTCTTATTTATACTTAACTAATTGACAATTACTAATTATTTGTGTTTACGGTTTATCTAGTTGTCTTAAGTGTGGTTCGAATCCCCTTAATTGTCTGGACCGACTCCGGTCACCGGAACAGTGAAATATACCTAGCTATACAAATAGGGGTGTTATATTGGTACCTGAGGTAAAGGTGCTGGTACTAGTTGACGTATCTGCACGGCAAACACTGTGGTTCCTCTTAAGTTATTGTCCCCTCAGCCAAAAGAGCCAAAGGTCACTTGGGGCATTTGCACTTGCTATGACTGGGGAGCTGGTACCACTTGAGGACCTACAACTGCTTCCACATCATAAACACTAGGGTGAGTAATCGAGTTAATGTCATTAATGACTTAATATAATTTTACTCTTAATATCTTATAATTTATTTTTTTATTATTTTTAAGAAACATTTGATATTAAAAGAAAATTTAAATTCTTGATTAATATCATCTATATTAAACAAATTACATAGTAAATAACAGGAAAAAATTTAGACTCAAATATTATAATCAATTTCATTATACTACTCATTTTATATATAAATAAATTATACGAGCCTAAAAAAATAAAACTACATAGTGATTCTAAATTTCATTCGAAGATTGTTAACATTTAAAAACAAAAATTTATTTATTTTAAGAATTAAAATAAAAAATTAAATTTAATAAAATTTTAATATTGATTAAAAAATAATTTCTATGAATACACCGATAAAATATATTGGTAATATTATTAATTATTTATTTATTTAATATTTTAATTTAATTTATATATGAAGAATATCATATATGAAGTTCAAGTATAGTACAGTTAGTTATTAATTATATGAGTATTAGATAGACACATGTTCAAATCTTATCCTCTCCCTTGCAATCATTTCAAAATTTTTAAGTAAACAAGTAATATGGGTCATTAAACAGATTTACGGATTATGTCGTATAACTTATTTAGATGACTTATTTAATAAATGGGTCATTAAATGGATTACATGAGTCATGTCTTATAACTTGTTTAGGTGACTTATTTACTAAACAGTTTATATGGGTCGTATCGTGTGACCAGTTTAATAAATGAGTCGCATTTGAGTTAGGAGTTTATAGCATAAATAATAATCGTGTCATGTTCGAGTCAAGTATAATCGTGTCCCATCAAAACGAGACGCGACCCGTTTAGACACAACACGACACAAATTGCCACCTCTAGTGATGACCACAGTGCCATAGGAAATAAAAAGGGTAAATTATAAATAAGTTTTTAAGATATGGTAAAATTTACATGTTAATCCCTAGTTTTTTCTAAATAACGACTTGGTTTATTCTCTCTCCATTGAAATTTAAATAATTTTTTAAAATATTTTCTTTAAATTATTAATTGATTAAATTTGTTTGGAAATAAGCAATAAGCACGGGCAAATAGTATCGTTTTCTTGAAAATAGCAGAGTTTCGCATTCTGTTCCAAAAATTGAATATAACCATTCCATTTTCAGCATTTCAATTTTTGCGATTTAAATTGGTTCAGAACAGAATCAATGAATGGCACACTTCTCACATCTAAAAAAGTCTTAATAATAAAATATAAAAAAATTAGATAAAAGAATTATTTCGTTGACTAAATCAAATTAAAAAATCCAATTGACATGTGAATATTGGTAAATATTTATAGACTTGATAATAATTCTCCAAATTTCTTATTAAGCAAACGAGGGCCAATTTTGAATTCATGACACACTGTTTATTATTTTGTGGGGTTTACTCCAAGCGGCCATTGAAGGCCTGCCGTGTGCAATTATCTATTGAGCCCATTATGGAGGACCCTAGTTTAGCTATTCATTTTATCTCTTCAATCTTATCTTTCTATATCCTGACCGATTGGCTTATTTGCTTCTGACGCTGCACGGCCTTTCGTTAATCAATGTGCACAATTCCACTTAAACTGTTAATTAAAAAAAAAAAAAAATTGGTTTGATGCAAAGGCTCCTTTCCAAGGAGTGGTTGGAAATCACAATATATGCATTCTTTGTCAATTCCCATCTCATAAGAATAAATAAACACACAAACAAATGAACTTTGCTTCTAAGGATTTGTTTATCTGGCTTGATTGCTCGGCTACAGCTTCCTGCAGGAAACACTTTTGACCTTACTGCTGTTCACCTACCAATTGTTCCAGAACTCAAATGTACCCAATATGGTGTTATAATGGCAATTAATTATTGTGAGTCTCGTCATAATTAACAAACCGATAAATTCTCCAATTATTGGTTTCTTGTTAATATATGTTTTCCCTCTCTTATCCTCTTATTGAAATCCTCTCATAATTATATCAATCGGTTATAACTAACAGGAATTCATTTAAATTTATGCTTTCAGAGAGGCCATGACAATCTTTCTACCATTACAAGACGTTGCTTCCTTTACGAGATCTTATGTTTAAATCTTTTTATGATAGAGATTTAAAAAAAAAATGTACAGAGCTAATTGTGGGGTGTGGGTGACCATAATATGGAAAAATACTAAATAACTCATCAAAGGATTGGATGTAGGAGACGAGATGCGTTTGAGAAACAAAACCTCCATCAATTTTATTAGATTTTGGGATCTCTTTCGCCTTCAGTTGTTTAAAATAACACAAGAGAGCACTGGCTTTCTGCATCAAAATTACAAATTGGCTAATATATTGCACTACATATAGTACATGTTAAAGTTGGATTCTTTTTTTTCCAAGAAATACCAGTTGGAGACACTTAAACGCCAGGACTGAACTTCCCCTTATCTGTCACTTCCTTTTTCTTGCTAGCACCATCTTTACTAATGACAATACCTGCCAGCTTACAAGGTTCAGCTTCTCTTAGCATTTGAACTACACTTCTCATGGTGGGTCTTAGTGATGGAAGCCGCTCAGTGCAGAGAATTGCAATTCTCAATACCTTGACAACATCTTCCTTGAAAAATTCTGGAATTCTGGAGTCTACTATGCTTAACACTCTCTCTTTACTCTTCAAGTTGCTGGAGACCCAATCTACTATGTCTTTGTTGTCTCCAAACTCTGGCTCTATTGGCCTCTTTCCACTCACCAACTCCATTAGTACCACTCCAAAGCTGTAAACATCACTCTTCTCACTGACTTTGTATGTGTATCCATATTCTGCACAATTAAACGTACTAAATTAACAAACAAAACCCATAATTGATCTTCTCATGAAGAAGAAAATAGAGATCAAAAACATAATTTGATTACCTGGAGCTATATAACCATGGGTACCAGCAATGACATGGGTGGAGTCTTTGCCTCCATTGGCTTGAACAATCTTGGCCAGGCCAAAATCAGCTATCCTAGGCTTCAAAAACTCATCCAACAAAATATTACTGGACTTCACATCTCTGTGAATTATGGGTCTGTCGCATCCATGATGCAGATACTCCAGTCCCTTAGCTGCTCCCAAAGCGATCTCATACCTCGTCTCCCATTCAAGCTCCATCTTCGTTGAAGTATGCAGACGATCCCATAAGCTACCATTAGGCATATACTCGTAAACCAACAGGCTAGAATCCTCACTGGTAATGCTACAATACAGCTTCACCACATTGACATGCCTTGTTGAGCTCAAGGTATGCACCTCAGCATCAAATTCTTTAGATTTTCCTCCCCGTCTAGCAAGCATCGGTGTCGTGCTCCAGCTCTTATTCCGGCCACAGGAATCTGTATTCAAAATATGTTTCACAGCAAGTTCTTTACCATTGGCAAGTGCTACTTTGTACACATTTCCAGAACCTCCTTTTCCTATTAAATTCTCTTCCTTTATGGAATCTAGAATCTCATCCTCACCGAAGCCTAACACATGGAAGGACTTTACGTCCCAAGATTCTTCCTTCAATGAACGTTCATGATCCTTTTCTTTCTTCTTTAAGTACAAGAAGTATACAAGTGAGAGAACCAATATTGCAGCACCTACACCAAAGCAAGCAATAAGCGTACGGACATCTTTGGACATCCCGGCTTCAGGCTTGCATAGCTGAAAAGTGCTCACTGTTTGGCTGCAGAGGCCAGAATTTCCGGCGAAACTTCCGTTGTATGCTTCAATTGACAGAGATTGAGGTATGCGACCAGTTAACCTATTGTGGGTTAGATCAAGGAGGCTTAGACTCAAAGACGACAAGGTGTCTGGAATTTGACCTGAAAGTTGATTCTCTGATAAATTCAGAGAATTTAGAGTCGGTAGAGATCCTATGGATGATGGGATTTCACCGGAAAGCAAATTATGAGCTATGTTTAGATCGCTGAGAGAATCACAAGAGCCTAGAGACTCTGGAATCGAACCAGAGAACATATTGTTCTCCAAATGAAGGCTGCTTAGGTGCTTAAGTTCTCCAATTGTCTCCGGTATCTTGCCTGAAAATTGATTGTCGTTTAACTTTATCGAAACCAACGACGTAGCTCCCGAAATCTCCCCTGGCAATTCACCGGATAATCGGTTGTATCCCAGAAACAACTGTCCAAGAGCCTTGGCGTTCCTAATATCAGAAGTCACTGGACCTTCAAATTGATTAAACTCGATATCGATTATGTTCATAATGGGCAATCCCCAAATTCCAGCAGGAACAGTGCCCGAAAGCGAGTTTTTACTGACTCTGAATCTCTTCAACGTAGTACAACTCGCATAGCTGGCCGGAATTTCCCCGGTAAAATTATTTTGGAGCATGAGAAGCGCTTCCATGGTCCCCTGCTTGCACATATCTGGTGGAATCGGACCTGTCAAGTAATTCTCTGAGACATCGATGAAAATAAAATTGGCCCAAGAACCAAGCTGAGGAGGAAGAGGACCGGTTAACTTGTTCCCGTACAGAGAAAGATTTACGAGTTTCTTGAACTGGCCAAACTCCATTGGTATTTCACCAGAAAGCTCGTTCTCGAATAGCTGCAGAGTTACCAGGTTTGTCAAGAATCTCAATTCAGATAAACCACCTTCAAGATAGTTCATGGACGCATCGAATTTCTCCAGTTTTGTAAGGTTTCCAATTTCAACTGGTAATTTTCCGGTCAAGCTGTTTTTGTAGAGCTCCAGCTGCCAGAGGTTCTTGAGCAATCCTATCTGGGAAGGAATCTCTCCGGACATATTATTATCGGAAAGTTCCAAGTTTATGAGCTCGGAAAGATTTCCAATATCTTGTGGAATCGTGCCACCGATGCTGCAATTCGATAAGTAAAGCCAATTCAGTTTGGTTAGCTTAACAATCTCCAATGGAAATGGAGTTGGATAGAAGGGATTGTCTCCTAAACTCAGCGTAACAAGACCCGTGATATTTTCCAGTGACTTCCATGGAAAGACACCCGACAACCCAGTTAGGTTCAAGAACAAGTGCTGTAATTGACTCAAAGAAGAAAATTCAGGAAAATGACCACTAAAAAGATTATTTCCAAGGTCTAGATATCGCAAATTTGTGCACTTATTCAAGTCATCACTGATACTACCCGACAAGGAATTGAAACCAAGCGAGAGCTTTTCTAAGGATGGGAGCTTGCATATTGAATCAAGAGGAACAACTCCGACTAAGTTCTGATATGAGAGTTCAATTTCAGTGACAGAATTGCCTGAATTGCATGTGATTCCAGCAAAGTTACAGATGGAATTACTTGAAACCCATGAATTGAAAACATTAGTATTCGACTTTTGAAATGCAGTTTTGACGTTGAGGAGAACTTGAAGCTCGTCGGATTGCGAATTGAGGGAAGAGAAGAAACAGAGAAAACAGAGGAGGAGAGAAAAAGAGGCCGTTGACATGTCGGGCGGTGAAGAGGAAAGAAAGTATTTTTAGTTAAGGTGTTTTAATCAGAGAAGAAGAAGAATGGAAGAAAGAGAGCGATGCAACGCCAATTTTAACCAAGGCGGCGGGGTAGCTTTCACATTTGATATGCTACTGTGATTGCTTACGGTGGCTATTCCATTGGCTATTTCCCTTCTGTTGTAACGGTAATTAGATTACAGCTTTGTTTCTCAGTTATATCCTTGAAATGAAGCAGTGTTTTATAGTACTCTCGCGCACGTGTGTTTGCAACTTGCAAGTCGGAGGCAATTTAGCTGCAATTATAAAAGATATTAAAGATGGCACTTAGGGTAGCTGATAGGGTAGGCTCAAAACATTCTAACAGTGATTTTCTCTGTTTATAAAATTTGAACATTCGATATTTAGAATTCTTTACTCACCATTTGTATGTAAAAGATATAAGTTGATTTCTCATTTAACTTTATGATAAAAAAGAAAAAAAAGAAAAGATTTCAAACTCGTTAATCATTGCTCGGGTTATTATTTTTTTATTAAATAATTAAAAAAAATTAAAAATAAATCTTACTATTAGTTCTACTATGGACTGAGTCAATCATACACTTTGATATATTATTAAAAAAAAATAGTGATATTATTCCTCTGTAGATAAAAAAATTTTCTTAATTTTTAGTATCGTCTATTTTAATTAAGGTTTTTAAATTGATCTAATCAATGAATTGATAAAAAACAAAGAATTTAAAATTTAAAATTTAATTAAGTTTGAACTAGAGTTTAATAAGTATATCATTCAATAAATATTATAAAATTGTTAATAATAATACTTGATAATAATAAATTGTTATTTAATTATTTATAATAGAAAACAATTTAAAATTAAAATTTTTATAATAATAAATTTATTCATATAAATAAAAAATAAATATTAATATATTAAAATTAGATAACATGAGTAAGGAAGAAAAAATTATATACCTTTTACTAGGGGTGGCCACGGTACAGTTTCAAACTGAAATCGAACCGGAACCAGTTCGATCAAAATCAGACCGAAATCGATCAAAATCAGAACTGACTTCGAACTAGACCGAAACCGTCCTTCTATAGTTTGGTTCAGGTTCATAATTTTCAAAAACCGTGAACCGGTGATTTCGAACCAAATTGTACCGACGATTCCGAACCGTACCAAATCAGCGATTTAAATACAAAAAAATTCAACAAATACTTCACTCAACTCCTAATTCATATATATATATATATATATCATTAACTATCTACATAATTATTCTCTACACTCTTTTTAATTATTAATACTTTTTCAATTTCTCTCAATTTTTCTAAATAATTATTTTCTACACTCCTTTTAATTCTCAGTACTTTCACAATTCCCCTACTTTATTATTTTTATGCTCACTTAAATTTTTAATACTATTTTAATTACTCTGTTATTATTTTATGTCTTCAATAAAATTTTCAATACTTTCTATTTTAATTTTTTTTCTTTTATATTTTTTTTAATTATTAATTATCATATAATTTTTTAAAAAAGGGCAAGTAATACTCAATTCAACTAAGTTTTTATCCCCAAAATTTATTGGAGTCGGCTATATGGATTCTCTTTCTCCACTCTAAACGATTTTGGGTTAAATCCTCATAAATGTTGATGCACACATTTTGCATAGTCATTTAGGTCTAATTTCATAATCATTTTATTTGGTTATTAGTCATTTTTTTAGCTAATTTCATTAGTTAATTAGTTAGTTTTCCATAGTTGTCAATTTTGCACTAATTTGTAATTTTTACTTTGTTTTGTAGGAAAAATGGTGTTTTTGAAGGACTAAAGAGAATTTTGCCATTGAGGAGTGTCTTCTACAGCAAAAAGATGCAAAAAAAAAAACAAGTTTTCAAGCTGAAATATGCATTGACCAAACTGTGCATAACTTGCCGCATAAGCTATGCAGTTCTGCATAAGGAGGAAGAACACTGTTCCAGAACCAGCCGAAATGTGCATAAGGAGACTGCACAGCTTATGCACATTCTCACCTCCCTTATGCAGATTCACGAAATTGTGCATAACCTATGCACCAAGTCATGCAGCTTCGCATAAGTAACCCAGAATCAGCCGAAATGTGCATAAGGGACTGCATAACTTATGCAGTCCACTTATGCAGTCCATAAAGAGTTCATTAATGAGCTGGCAGAAGATTCCCTTAATGTATTCCTCCTAGAACATACTATTTTAGGGCTCCATGTCAGAAAAATGCTATAAATAGTCCCATTTTCTCATTTTAGAGGGGAGAAAAAAGGAGCAAAGGAAGAAAGGAGGAGGCTAAGCAGAATTTGAGGAGTCATTTCACCTTCCACACCATTTTCAACTAAGATTTGCAGATTTCTTTCTTTCTTTACACTTTTCTACATTTCTAGTGTTTAATTACTTACTTCTTAGCTTAGATTAAAGCTTTATTTCCATTTAAACTCATCATATCTTGTAAGCATTATGGATAGTGAGTAGTTTACTTTTGATTATGGATTAAGGGTTGTAATATTTGAGATATTTTGTGGATTTTGATTGGGTAATCTATATTTTGTGGTCTTAATGAGTTTTATTCATTTCTTGTATGCTTAATGACATGCTTAATGTAGGATCCCATTGAGTAATGTTCTTAATCCATGGTTGAAGCACCGAAAGGAGAAGGCCTTGTGATAGATAATCAGGAAATTGGACTTAATTAACTTAGACCTAGAAATAGGCTAAGGATTAAGAGGATTCATAGATTAATTAAAGAACTTAATGGGTCTTAATTAATTCTAACTCCACGAAAGTAGGATTAGTTTGATTAAGGCACTCTTTGTCTCACTCGAAAGGGAATTCAAAGGATTTAAGAATTAATCTCCTTAAGACCCATTAGTATCACAAGATTGGATAACCAATTTAAAATCCCAAAATAGCTCGAATATGAAATCCCGAACTCCGGAATCGCCCTTTTACCATTGTTAATTTCTAATCGAATTTAATCATTTGCCAATTTAAATATTGCCATATTTGAACTTGCTTATTTCTATTTGATGCAATTTTAGTTTAATTAATACATTGTTGAATAGAAGATTAATTTTGCACAATTAGATTTCACACTCCATTACCCATTAATTCATCATTTTAATCTCATAAATACTTCAATTTAGTCAACTTTTATATCGAAAATTCAATCATTAACACAACTCCTCGTGGGATCGATATTTTTCTATACTACTTATGCGACCGTGCACTTGCGGTTGGGACGCATCAAGTTTTTAGCGCCGTTCTTGAACCGCTTTGTTTAAGATTGAATTCTTGATTATTTTAGTTGTTTTTAGTTTTATCTTTGTTATCTTTTCATTTTGTGTTTGTTTGTTCTTTTTCAGGTACTTTAATCTTTTATGAGAAGAGCTAGAAGCTCAAGTGACACAACCTTACTTTTCAATCCTGAAATTGAGAAATTTTGCAAGGCCAACAAGAAAGAAACCAGAAAAAGGAAGGAAGCTGAGAGAGAAACCGAAATTGAAGCAAATATGGCTGATGAAAGAATTAGAATTGGTGTTGGTAATGCTGGAAATGGTCAAAACAATGAAAATGAAGCCCAAGGAGAAGAAGTTGTTAATGCAAACGTGCCTAGGGGAAGTATGATGGATCATGCTTTTCCTCGTTTTGATGACTTGAGAGAGAGCATAGCAAGACCAAGGATTGATGCGAACAGTTACAAAATGGATTTTGGAGTTCTTCAAATGATCCAAAACTCTCAATTTGGAGGACATCCTTCTGAAAATCCACACACACACCTGAAGAAGTTTGCTATGATTTGCGACATGCAAAAACAACCTGGAGTGTCTGATGATGCAGCAAGATTGAAGCTATTCCCATTCTCTTTGAAAGATAGAGCATTGGATTGGCTTGATTCTTTACCTCACAACTCCATTACAAATTGGGAGCAACTAACTGATGCATTTCTTGCACAATATTTTCCACCTGGAAAAACTCAAGAGCTGAGGAATCAAATGACATCTTTCAGACCAAGAGAAGATGAAACTCTCTATGAATCATGGATGAGATGGAAGGAATTGGAAAGATTATGCCCACATCATGCCATTCCAAAATGGATGATAAATCAGAATTTCTACACAAATGTCACTCCTGCAATCAGAGGAATTATTGATGCTCAAACAGGAGGAGAATTCATCATTAAGCATGAAGATGAAGCTTATGAGTTATTAGAGAAAATTGCAAAGAATACTCATCTTTGGAGTAGTCCAAGAGGACCAGCACAACTCGTAAAAGGCAAGTCTTGGGATGTATGATCTTGATCCATTCAACATGATTAATGCAAAGTTTGATGCACTTACAAATGTCCTTGCTAAGAAGATGGAAGATTTGAGTATGTTGGTTAGTTCAACATCATCAGCTGGAAGTTCACAACAAGTGGCTTATGCAGAGGAAACTACCAGCTGTGGAGTAGATTATGGAGAACAAGCGGCATATGTTGGTAATTATGGAAACAAGCAAATGGGGAATCCTTATTCTCAAACTTATAATCCAAATTGGAGGAATCATCCCAACTTTTCATGGGGCAATCAGCAAAATCAAGTTCAAAATCGAATTTTCAACCACAACAAAGAAAGTCAAGTTCCATATCGCAAAATAGGCAACCATTGCCCAATTTTCACAGAAAAATATGAACCCCCACCAAAACAAAGAAGAACGAAATTCCACCACAAGCTTTATTGCAAAAGATTCTTTCCAATGATAATAAGCATGATGAGGAGATGAGAGAGGTGAAAGCAAGGCTGGAACAAATGCAAACACACAACAGAATCTTTGGAAAACCAGTTGCACAACAAGCATCTTCCTCAAGTGCCAAATCTTTTGGAAAGCTTCCAAGTCAACCAGAAAATCCAAGAGAGCATTGTCAAGCTATTACTTTAAGAAGTGGTAAAGTTATAAATGATGAGAAGAGTGAAAACAGTGAGAAGAGAGAAAATGAGAAAGGAACAGATGAGAGTGGAAAACAAGAGAGTGCGAGAAAAATGTAAGGAGAAATTTGAAGAAAAGAAGAGAAGTATATACCTCCTGAGCCCTACAAGCCACAACTTCCCTTTCCTCAAAGATTTCACAAAGCCAAGCTTGATAGGCAATTTGGGAAGTTCTTAGAGGTTTTGAAGAAACTTTACATAAATGTGCCTTTTGTTGATGCTCTTTCACAAATGCCCTCTTATGCAAAATTCTTGAAAGAAATTCTCTCAAATAAGAGAAAACTTGAAGATGATGAAACTGTAGCTTTGACAGAAGAATGTAGTGCTATCCTCCAGAGGAAACTTCCTCCAAAGCTTAAGGATCCAGGGAGTTTCTCAATTCCATGCCACATTGGAGAGTCTTGTTCTACAAAAGCTCTATGTGATTTAGGGGCCAGCGTTAGCCTTATGCCCCTTTCTATCTATGAAAAGCTCAACATGGGAGATCTAAAGCCAACCCACATTTCTCTTCAGTTAGCTGACAGAACAATCAAGTATCTGAAGGGATTTTGGAGAATGTGCCCCTGAAGGTTGGAAAGTTCTATATACCTGTTGACTTTGTCATCTTGGACATGGAGGAAGATTCTAATATTCCAATTATCTTGGGGAGACCCTTTCTAGCTACAGCAGGAGCATTGATTGATGTGAAAGGAGAAAAGCTTACTCTTAGAGTTGGTGAAGAGCAGTTAATTTTCAATATCAATAACACTATGAAAAAGCATCATTCTGAAGCTGATACTTGCTTGAGAGTTGATATTATTGATGAGCTGGTTGAAGAACACTTCAGAAAGAAATATCCAGAAGATCCACTTGAAAATTGTTTGGTTCATGGAGGAGGCATAGACTATGACAACCCTCATGTAGCTGCATATACTCAACACTTAGAGGGAAGTCCACCATTCATTTCTGCTCCAGTTTTTCAACTCACACAAAAGGAAAAAGCTGAATTTAAGCAATCATCATTCAAGGAAGAAGATGCACCTAAGGTAGAACTTAAGCAACTTCCTTCTCAGCTCAGGTATGAATTTCTTGGCACTAATAACACTTATCCAGTAATTGTAAATGCAAACTTGAGTACTTTAGAGGCTGATAAGTTGTTAAGAGTGTTGAGAAAATTTAGGAAAGTTTTGGGATACACCATAGATAACATTAAAGGAATAAGCCCACATTTTTGCATGCATAGAATCAGTTTGGAAGAAAATTGTAAACCATCTATTGAACATCAAAGGAGGTTGAACCCAAATATGAAAGAAGTTGTTAAAAAGGAGATTTTGAAGTTGCTTGATGCAGGGATCATATATCCCATCTCAGACAGTACTTGGGTAAGCCCAGTACATGTTGTCCCAAAGAAGGGTGGAATGACAGTGGTCAAAAATGAAAATAATGAATTAATTCCCACTAGAGCGGTGACTAGTTGGCGAATGTGCATAGATTACAGAAAATTAAATGTTGCCACTAGAAAAGATCATTTTCCACTTCCCTTCATTGATCAAATGTTGGAAAGACTAGCTAGGCATTCTTACTTTTGCTATTTAGATGGATATTCAGGTTTTTTTCAAATCCCTATCCATCCAAATGATCAAGAGAAAACCACTTTTACTTGTCCATATGGAACCTTTGCTTATAGAAGGATGCCATTTGGGTTGTGTAATGCACCACCACTTTTAGAGGTGCATGATGGCAATCTTCTCGATTTCATTGAAGACATAATGGAGGTTTTTATGGACGATTTTTACATTTATGGATCTTCATTTGATATATGCTTGGCTAACCTTTCTAAAATTTTGCAGCGATGTGCGGATACTGACCTTGTGTTAAACTGGGAAAAGTGTCATTTCATGGTTCAGGAAGGGATAGTGCTTGGACATTTGGTGTCTAACAGAGGAATAGAGGTTGATAAAGCCAAAGTTGAAGTGATAGAGAAGATGGCTCCTCCTACCAATGTCAAGGGAATTCGAAGTTTCCTAGGACATGCGGGTTCTCTGACGCTTTATTAAGGATTTTTCTAAAATAGCTAAACCTTTGTCTAATTTGTTAAGTAATGACACACCATTTGAATTTGACCAAGAGTGTTTGGTTGCATTTTGCAGGTTGAAGCAAGCTCTCATCACTGCACCAATCATGCAACCACCTGATTGGAGCCTACCTTTTGAAATTATGTGTGATGCTAGCAACTATGCAATTGGGGCTGTTCTTGGTCAAAGAAAGGACAAAAAGGCTTATGCTATTTATTATGCTAGTAGAACACTGGATGAGGCTCAAACAAATTATGCAACAACAGAAAAGGAATTTTTGGCAATTGTCTTTGCATTGGAAAAGTTCGGACCTTACATTATTGACTCAAAGGTGGTTATATTTTCAGATCATGCGACCATCGGTATTTGCTCAGTAAAGGAGGCCAAACCGAGGCTCATTAGGTGGATTCTGATGCTACAAGAATTTGATTTGGAGATTAGAGATAAGAAAGGAGCTGAAAATGTAGTTGCTGACAATCTTAGTCGGTTGAAACTGGATGGTGAAGAATTGGATGAAATCCCTATTGATGAGTTTTTCTTGGATGAACAACTTTTCTCTCTTGTTGCTAAACTACCTTGGTATGCAGATTTTGTGAATTATCTATCTTGTGGAATATTACCTCTAGGTATGACATGGCAACAAAAGAAAAAGTTCTTTCATGAAGTGAAGTTTTATAGATGGGATGATCCTTTACTCTTTAGGAGATGTTGTGATGGTCTAATTAGAAGATGTATTCCTGAAGAGGAAATCCAGAGTATTTTGCATCATTGCCATGCTTCTGATTATGGAGGACATTTTGGCATCTCTAAGACAGCTAGTAAAATTTTGCAAGCTGGTTTCTTTTGGCCAAATCTTTTTAAGGATGTGAGGAAATTTGTGTTGGATTGTGATAAATGTCAAAGGAGTGGAAATTTGTCAAAAAGAGATCAAATGCCCCTAAATAATATTCTTGAAGTGGAATTATTTGATGTTTGGGGAATAGATTTTATGGGGCCATTCCCTCCTTCATATGGTAATAGATACATCTTAGTTGGGGTTGACTATGTGTCAAAGTGGGTGGAAGCTATTGCAACTCCAACTAATGATGCTAGAGTGGTAGTAAAATTTTTGAAAAAATTTGTCTTGAGCAGATTTGGAGCTCTAGGGCTATAATTAGTGATGGGGTTCCCATTTTTGTAATAAGCAATTTGAGAGCTTAATGAGGAAGTATGGTGTAGTGCACAAGATAGCTACCCCATACCATCCTCAAACTTCGGACAAGTTGAAATTTCTAACAGAGCTCAAGCATATTTTGGAGAAAACAGTGAACAATTCTAGGAAAGATTGGTCTATCAAACTAGATGATGCTTTATGGGCATATAGGACTGCCTACAAAACACCTATAGGAACTACTCCCTTTAGGTTGGTGTATGGTAAGTCTTGTCATTTACAATGGAGCTAGAACATAGAGCATATTGGGCCATTCAGACCTTGAATTTTGATCTTAAGCAAGCTGGTGAGAAAAGGTTGTTACAACTTAATGAGCTTGAGGAATTGAGGATGGATGCCTATGAAAGTGCCCGTATTTACAAAGAAAGAACTAAAGTTTGGCATGATAAGCATCTGAGGAAAAAGGAATTCAAAGAAGATGATTCAGTTTTATTGTTCAACTCAAGATTGAAATTATTCCCTGGAAAACTCAAGTCAAGGTGGACTGGTCCATATAGAGTTTCTAAGGTTTTCCCTTATGGAGCAATAGAAATTTGGAGTGAAAAATCTGGGAATTTTAAGGTCAATGGGCATAGATTGAAGCATTACATAACTGGAGACCCAATACTAGGAGCAAGCTGTTACAAGCTCTCCAATCCCTCACCTCTTTTCAGCGAAATTCATGAAAAGTCCAGCTAAGGACTATAAATTAGCCCTCTTGGGAGGCATCCCAAGTCCTTTTATTTTGCTTTTGTTGATTTACTTTCATTTTCATTAATTTTGTTTTTATCTTAAATCTCCCCAAATTCAATTTTTGACATTGTTAAATTTTGTCTCTTGTAGATGTAATTCAATGAAGAAGGGCTGGTGAACTATTGGGGAAGTAATTCTTAACTTGACAAATTTAGTCCTTCAAAAGAACTGATAAGCTTTTGCTCCATAATCTGTGCAGGAGCTGCAATCTAGTTCATGCAGAGGAAAAATAAAATCTGCAGCAAAAAGGGGTGTCTGCAGCCAATGACTTGTATTTTTGATGAGGTTGGATGTATATCAATGGAGAAAGGTTGGTGAACTGCTGAAATTGCTATCTGGTTTATGCAGAACAGAACAATAGAATCTGCAGCAGATTACATGTGTTTTTGGTGAGGTTGGGTGGGTAATTTTCTAATATTTGTGCTTATAATGATATTATGGTGGTAAGTGAGTCATTTTTGCAGTTTTGAGCTTCTTTGGGTTGTAGGATTCAAAGTAGAAATGTTGAATTTTCTTGGCAAATCTTGGAGATTTCATTTCTCATTTGTGGTTTGATGCAACTTTATACAGATTTTTATGGAGTTTTATGTGCTAAATGTTGATTTGCAGAATTTGAGTCAAAATGGCATAGCTCTCAAAGGTCTTTTATGTAGGATCCATTTTTACATGCTTATGTGATGCACTTTTGATGAATTTTGAATATATTGATGTGTTTTTGGTGAAAATTTCTCATGGTTTGTGCTTCATAGAATTATATTTCATCATTCCAGGGTATCTTTCACACTTGCAATCCATGTTCTATTGCATTCTTGATCTTGTTAAACTTGTGCATAAGCAACTGCATAGCTTATGCAATCCTGCATGACCAAAATTCTTGCCATTTTTCACCTTTATTGCAAGTGCATAAGGAGAGTGCATAGCTTATGCAACCCTGCATAACCTCATTTTGTCAAAATTCATATCTGTCAAAACTTGCATAAGGTGAGTGCATGACCTATGCACAATTGCATAACTTCAAATCCTTCATTTTCTCTCTCTGCCGAAGTTTGCATAAGCAATGTGCATAGCCTATGCACTTCTGCATAACCAAAATTCCACAGCTCCAATTCTGCCGAAGGTTGCATAAGCAGAGTGCATAACCTATGCACTTCTGCATGACCAAAAACCCAGAAAAATCATTCTTGCCGAGGGATGCATAAGGAAGGTGCATAGCCTATGCACCTCTGCATAACCAAGATCTCCAAAAAATCAATTCAGCCGAAGAGTGCATAAGCAGAGTGCATAGCCTATGCACTCCTGCATAACCAGAAAACAGAAAACCCCAAAAGTTACCGAGACCTGCATAAGCAATGTGCATAGCCTATGCACTTCTGCATAACCAAAATTCCAAAATCCCAAAAATTGCATGAGTGCATAAGCAGAGTGCATAGCCTATGCACATCTGCATGACCCAAGTTTCTGAAAAACAATTCTTGCCGAGAGATGCATAAGGGGAGTGCATAGCTTATGCACTCCCGCATGACTTCGCTCCTCACCATTTCAGGGTCACCGAAACATGCATAAGGACAGTGCATAACCTATGCACTTGTGCATAAGCACTTTTCTGAAATATAAATCCTTTTTGAAACACGCACAAGTTATGCATAAATCATTTTTTCCTTATGCAATCTCCTACAACCCGATTCAAATTCATTTTCAGCAAAGGCCATTCCCACCTCCTCCACTTCCCGACTCTTGAACCCCACGACCGCCCTTCATCCTCCATTTCTTTCCGGCATTCTCGCCATCTCTCTCCCATCTTCTCCATCAGCGCTCTCATCACGAAACCCTAAATCCCCCTACATTTCCATCTCTATTCCAATCGACCATGGATTCCCCTCCACATTCCCGCCTCTCCTCTTGAAGTCACTCCATTGTCTTCGATACATCCCCCTTCCAATCCTCCACCACAAACGACACCACCACCACCTCCATCAACAACATACAAACGCAAAATCCGATCCAAATCCGTGCGACCCATGTCCTCTGCTCCTCCTCTGTCCAAACGCAAAGACCCACCCACCCCATTTTCGGAGCCACCTCCTAAAAAGCCAAAAGCTCCAGCCTCTACACCTTCTTCCAAAGAAAAGGACGGTTTCAAGAACCCCATTTGTATCAAAGCTACCCCGCCTCTCACGATACAATTCAAAAGTCGCTTTCAAAAGACTCAAAGATAGAAGGGTACAACCTACTAGGTATATATCTGTGATGCTCTACAATCTCTGGGTTTATTTGATAATGTAGTTGCATTTCTTGTGGTATGGGTTGGGAGAATTTGTGCATAAGCAAGAGGTAGTTTATCCAATTCTAGTTTTGGAGTTTATTTCTTCATTCTCTGCGACCCTCAACTTGCATGATGTAGACCATAAGCCAATTATGACATTTAGATGCTTGGGGCAAAATAGAGAGTGTCATTGGATCAATTTCATAGCATTTTTGGTTTTGCAATTGATGGGTTCTTTAGAGTACCACATCTTTGGAGTAGAGGTAGCCAATAAGGGCATCCGGAATCTGCCCAATTTTGGAGAATCATAACAAACCAACCCCAAACCTTCTCTGTGGTAGGTCCAAAACATCCCAAATCCTTGACCGCACTTAGGTTTATTCATAGGTTGATGGCTAGCACCATATTGGGCGAGAGGACTAGTTCAGTCTTTGTGGGCAAATCTGAACTTTTATGTTATGGTGTGCATTTCACAAAGTTAAGGTGTCTCAGTTACTTCTTTTGCGAACATGTCTGCATATTGCCACCAAATCCATTGGTGACATTGTTTTGGGTGGACTCATCATTGTCATAGCCAAACATTTTGGCTTTAATCTGCAGAGCACTCAATCCCAGACTTGAGGACACTTCCTATTTTGATCTGCACACTTAACCAAAACAGGTTCCATTTATCATATTTTGATGACACTGGCCACCTGCGGAAATCGAGCCTATTACACAACCGAAACCCAACCTTTCACACCAGCCCCACAAAGACCCTACCCCTACCCCACCCCTCGGCCTACTCAGACACTCCAGCTACCTCTGCTCGGCCCATTCCTCCTACATTGAACCTACCTCATCCACAGACCTCCTCCATTCAACACTAAAGCCTTATTCACCTACCTCGACGGGCTTAGTGATGATATCTACTTTGTGGATAGGAAGCTTGTGATGGTCTTGATACACTAAAGGATCGCCATGAGCAAGCTGTTTGACCTTGTCATGGAAACCAGGGACAAACAGAAAGAACTGAAGGAAATGGTGAAGCAACTCATGATCTTCCTGGGCATGCCACCCCCACCTCCATCACCTCCTCCTGCACCATCATTTCGACAGCCGGCAGCAGCCACCAGCCCCTTAGCAACATCCTTGGACAAAGGAAAAACAATAGACATAGATTAGTGTTTAGTTTACTTTTGTTCAATCTTGTAGGACCTTTTCTTTGTAAATATGTTCAAACATTTATACTTTGTTTTGGATTTTGTTGATTTGTTCTGAATTAGTTTCTTTTAAATTCTGTTTCCTTTGAAGTTTTATTGAATAGCTATTACATTTGTCTTCTTTGATTTTTATTGCACTTATTGCCTTTTTGTACATATTTGCCCATACTGCCTATATTTCCATACTTTTCTGCTTTGGTTGTACATTTCCCTTGCCAATTCCCATGCAGCGGTTTACAGTATACCTTTGCATGACTATGAATTTCCTCATGCATAACCTTTGCATAGCCTGTGCAACCCTTTCTGCTACTTCTGCAGAACTGCACAGGTTGTCTTTCCCTTATGCAACTGTCCTGCATAGCCTATGCCACATCTATTGCCTCTTATGCAGCACTGCATGGCTTATGCACCTTACCTATGCACATGTTCTGGACAGCACTTAACTCCGCATAACCTGTGCAGCTTCTTATGCATCCCTTTACCTTGAATTCTCATACCAGGTAACTCTTTCTTTTTGTTCTTATTTTTACAATATTATTTGCTTTGAGTTTTGGATATCTACTATTTGAGACATTGAGGACAATGTCCAATTTTGAGTTTGGGGGTGCACATTTTGATTTTTAGCTTTATTTTTTACATTTTGAGTATAAGAGCATCTCATCCCATTTCATTTACATATATTGTAAATATTTTACATATACATCCATCCATACATATTCATTACACATTTACACACACATTATACATCACTTAGAAATTGTACAAATTTCATACAAATAGACTTCCTCCATTTAGTTCATGCATTACTCATTTTAGGAATCATACACCATGCATTAAAATCTTTTGCCAAACACCATGCATTAAAATCTTTTGCCAAATCCCTTGAGTATTGAAAATGTGCCTATGAAAGTGATTTGACTCACCTTTTAGTTGGGTTTGTGGATTGAAAGTTTCCTAAAAGGTGCAAGGTTTTGAAGTGTCTATCCCTTGCCTATATCTTCTTAGCCAAAAAGCCACCCAACTAGTCATTTGGAGATGGAAGTGTTTAGAGGGAATTATTGGATATAAGGTAGTCAAATGATGTCTCACCAATCCTAGAACAAATTTTCTAAACCTTTCAAGGCGAAATACCAGCTTGTACTTGAAAAAAGAGATGATTAGGCATTCATTGATTTAAACCTTCTCATTTTAAACCTTTGGCCCTTTTCCTAACTAAAATTTATCCTTGCAAACCCCTTTGAGCCTTTTTACCCCTAATTTTTCTTGAAACCCTTATTATTACCTAGCCAATGAACCAAACACTCCAACCCTTTTCATGAGAATAATTATTTACAATATTAGGTACATAAAAAAAAAAAGAGAAAAAGAAAAGAAAAGAAAAAAATACAATAAAAGGGAGAAGAAATACTTGTCACCTTGTAAAAGTGCTAGTATATGTGCTTTTCACTATTGCCATTCAAAATGAAAGAAATCCACCCAAAGTATCAAAAGAAATGAGTTTGGGGGTGGCAATTTTAGGGACAATCATCAAAAGAAAATACAAAATACAAGTTAAAGTATCAAAATGTCCCTCCATTTTATGTGTTTTGTAAACTATGCTAGCACTTGACAATCCTCATTGTGTATTCTTCTCTCCCATATAAAAATATATATATATATAATAAAGTGTACCTTATGTTTCAAAATTGAAAATATTCTCATGCTTTAAATCCTTTTTACCTATCTTTCTTCTTAGTCTCATTTTGAACCCCATGGCCCCACTACATCCCTAAAAAGACCTTTGATCTCTTGATAGTACTTGCTACATTAGTGGAGATAGGAGTAGGGAATTTGCCTATGGGATTGGAAAACTATTCATCTATTCATTCAATTCTATCATTCCATGTTGAGATACTTTGGTTATCAATTGTCCTAGAATTCCTTTTGAGCATGACTCTCTCTTTTGATTAGTTGGTTTGGGGATTTGAATGATAATTGACTTGATGGCTAAGCGGTGAAAGCTTGGATAAGCATTAAATTCTTTGCATTTTGAAGGATGGGTATATGGATTGTTGGTATGGCTAAAGGTGTGTTAAGTTACCTTAATGAGTGATTTTCATAACTCTTTGGATAAGGCACCTTAAAAACTTTGCATCACATTTTAAAGTTTGCTTGAGGACAAGCAAAAGCTTGAGTTTGGGGTATTTGATGCACACAGTTTGCATAGTCATTTAGGTCTAATTTCATAATCATTTTATTTGGTTATTAGTCATTTTTAGCTAATTTCATTAGTTAATTAGTTAGTTTTCCATAGTTGTCAATTTTGCACTAATTTGTAATTTTTACTTTGTTTTGTAGGAAAAATGGTGTTTTTGAAGGACTAAAGAGAATTTTGCCATTGAGGAGTGTCTTCTACAGCAAAAAGATGCAAAAAAACAAGTTTTCAAGCTGAAATATGCATTGACCAAACTGTGCATAACTTGCCGCATAAGCTATGCGATTCGCATAAGGAGGAAGAACACTGTTCCAGAACCAGCCGAAATGTGCATAAGGAGACTGCACAGCTTATGCACATTCTCACCTCCCTTATGCAGATTCACGAAATTGTGCATAACCTATGCACCAAGTCATGCAGCTTCGCATAAGTAACCCAGAATCAGTGAATGTGCATAAGGGATCAGATAACTTATGCAGTCCACTTATGCAGTCCATAAAGAGTTCATTAATGAGCTGGCAGAAGATTCCCTTAATGTATTCCTCCTAGAACATACTATTTTAGGGCTCCATGTCAGAAAAATGCTATAAATAGTCCCATTTTCTCATTTTAGAGGGGAGAAAAAAGGAGCAAAGGAAGAAAGGAGGAGGCTAAGCAGAATTTGAGGAGTCATTTCACCTTCCACACCATTTTCAACTAAGATTTGCAGATTTCTTTCTTTCTTTACACTTTTCTACATTTCTAGTGTTTAATTACTTACTTCTTAGCTTAGATTAAAGCTTTATTTCCATTTAAACTCATCATATCTTGTAAGCATTATGGATAGTGAGTAGTTTACTTTTGATTCTGGAGTAAGGGTTGTAATATTTGAGATATTTTGTGGATTTTGATTGGGTAATCTATATTTTGTGGTCTTAATGAGTTTTATTCATTTCTTGTATGCTTAATGACATGCTTAATGTAGGATCCCATTGAGTAATGTTCTTAATCCATGGTTGATGCAGATCAAAGGAGAAGGCCTTGTGATAGATAATCAGGAAATTGGACTTAATTAACTTAGACCTAGAAATAGGCTAAGGATTAAGAGGATTCATAGATTAATTAAAGAACTTAATGGGTCTTAATTAATTCTAACTCCACGAAAGTAGGATTAGTTTGATTAAGGCACTCTTTGTCTCACTCGAAAGGGAATTCAAAGGATTTAAGAATTAATCTCCTTAAGACCCATTAGTATCACAAGATTGGATAACCAATTTAAAATCCCAAAATAGCTCGAATATGAAATCCCGAACTCCGGAATCGCCTTTTTACCATTGTTAATTTCTAATCGAATTTAATCATTTGCCAATTTAAATATTGCCATATTTGAACTTGCTTATTTCTATTTGATGCAATTTTAGTTTAATTAATACATTGTTGAATAGAAGATTAATTTTGCACAATTAGATTTCACACTCCATTACCCATTAATTCATCATTTTAATCTCATAAATACTTCAATTTAGTCAACTTTTATATCGAAAATTCAATCATTAACACAACTCCTCGTGGGATCGATATTTTTCTATACTACTTGTACGACCCGTGCACTTGCGGTTGGGACGCATCAAATGTGTAATGCTTCTAAGTCACGTTGTACTATTCTCGTCCAAGTCAGTTTAAGTCTGCCTATTATTTTCTTTCTATCCTCTAACTCAATGTGCTCTACTTGTCTAACTGGAGCTTTCCTATGTCTATGCTTTACTTGACCAAACCACCTTAATCTCCCTTCTCTCAACTTATAACTGAAAATTTTGATTCCTCTAAATCCTAAAGGGATACATAGGCAAAATTAAGTTCATGTATTTTTTTCTAATTTTTTTTAATTAATTTCATCTCTAGTTTTTTAACAAATTCAAGTCTTTGTTTAATAAATTTTTCTTAAAAATAAGTTATTTTTATTCTTATTTTTTTATTTTATTTTATTTTGATTGAAAGATTTCTAAGAAAAATTAAAATATTTTTACAAATATAACTTAAATTCTAAATCAATAAAATTTTCCTCTAATTTTTTCCTTTAAGTCGCTTTTAAACCACCCCTAAACCATCTTGCACTGTCATTTTTTGAACTGTCCTTTAAACTGGTTTAAATCGGGGCTCGAACCGGAACCGGCGGTTCAAGAGCCATCTTCCAAACCGTCCCATAACGGTTTGGTTTAGGTTCATGATTTCATTGAACCTGAACCGGCGGTTCAGGAACCGTAACCGACGGTTTCTAAACCGTAGCCACCCCTACTTTTTACTCTATTAAAAATAATAAAAGAGAAAATTAATTTTATAGTTTAATTTAGAAAACTAATAAAAATTATTAATACTATTAATTATTTTATATTGTGAGTGATTGAAGTTAATTTTTTTTTATTTTTCTTTATAATAGTTATACGTTAATAGTTATTATTATTTTATATTAATATAATATAAGTTAATAGAAGAATCAACTTTATATAATAATTAGAGGATATATTATATTTATAAATTGTTGTAAAAGAATAGGGAGGTAATGTATTCGTAAAAATCTCCTTACCCGAACTCAAACTTGAATTCAATTAGTATTTTTAAAATTTAAATTTATTTCAAATCTTATTAAAATTTATTCTTAATTACTGAAATCTGTCCCAAACCCGATTATTACTACTAAGAAAATATCCAAACTTATTTAATTTTATATATTTTAATTAAAAATCTACATAAAAATTATTTTTATTAATAATTTATATTTTTAAAATATAATAATTCCATAAGACATTTTATTTTTATTTTTATTATGAAACAATTTCTATATTTATACAAATTCGAGATAAATAGAAATAATATATATATATATATATATATATATATATATATATATATATATATATATATATATATATATATATATATATATATATATATTATAAGACTAAAAAAAGCTAAATACTAATGATATATGGATTTTAATTTACATTATACATCTACTACCATTAATGGATCATCAGTAAAGCATGTAAACATTTAAATTGTTGATGTACTCCTATAAATACATCAGTCAGTTTTATTTAGGGGTGACCACAGTTCAGGAATTACCGGTTACGGTTTCTGAACCGTCGATTCAGGTTTAATGAAATCGTGAACATGAACCAAACCGCTAGGAGACGATTTGGAAGACGATTCTTAAGCCGTCGATTCCGGTTTGAGCTCCGTTTTAAAACGGTTTAAAGAGCAATTCTAAAAAGGACGGTTCAAAACTGTATGGAGGACAGTTTTTGAATAGTTTAGGGGGGGTTTTAAGGTGACTTAGACAAAAAAAAATTAGAGAAAAATTTTACTGATTCAGAATTTAAGTTATATTTATAAAAATATTTTAATTTTTCTTAGAAATCTTTTAATCAAAATAAAATAAGAAAAAATGAAATGAAAATAATTTATCTTCAAGAAAAATTTAATAATTAAAGACTTGAACTTGATTAAAAAGTTAGAGATGAAATTAATTTTTTTCATAAAAATTAGAAAAAAGTGCATGAACTTAATTTTGCCTTTGTATTCCTTTAGAATTTAGAAGAATTAAAATTTTTAATTCTATTGCTTGCTTCTTCTTTTTTTAAATTATATGATGATTGATAATTAAAAAAGTATAAAAGAGAAAAAATAAAATAAAATAGAATGTATTAGAAATTTTATTGATGATATAAAATAATAACAGAGTAATTGAGATAGTATTAAAATTTTTAATAAGCATATAAAATAATAAAGCAGAGAAATTAAAAGAGTACTGAGAATTAAAAGGAATGTAGAAAATAATTATTTAGAGAATTTGAGAAAAATTAAAAAAATATTAAAAATTAAAGAGAATGTAGAGAATTATATATATATATATATATATATATATATATATATATATATATATATATATATATATATAATAGGTGAAGTGTTTATTGAATTATTTTGTATTTAAATCGCCGGTTTAGTCCAGTTCAGAACTGTCAGTTCAATCTGATTTACGGTTTCTGACAAATATGAACCTGAACTAAATCACAGAAGGACGGTTTCATTCCGGTTCGAAGCCAATTTCGATTTTGATCAATTTTAGTTCAGTTTTGATCGAACCAATTTTAGTTCGATTTCGATTCAAAATCAGACCGTGACCACTTAGTTTTATTGAGATTTTATATATAAGCACAAATTTCGACCTCAATAATAATATAACTTCAATTTACTATCTGTTAGCAATTAATATTTAAATTTAAAATTTTGAAGCCTTGAAATAATTTTAATATTACAATTAATTAATTTTTTAAATATATATACATCAACCATATATCAAATCAATCATTATTGAATGTATTTAGAAGAGCATAAGAATCATAGAATATTCAAGAATATTTTCGTCTGTAATTTTGTATTATGGTTGTTAGGATAGGATATCAGAAGTCATTTCTTTAACTACTCCAAATTCTTAAAGGAAAAAAAAAATAACCTAAATAGAATTATTTAAAGTCATTATATATTTATTAATGTGAAATAAGTAATTAAATAAGTAATCTAAAAATCGAATATGAAAAGTATTAGGATTTTATATTACTTAAATTAAAAATCAAAGATTTTATATTATAAATTATAATTTAGATACTATACTATTACATGCTCGTAAGTTAAAATACCGTCAATATAATTTACTTATTCATATTGCTAGTGTTCACCATACATTTTCTATTCTCACATCACACGCGCCCAATTATACTATGTAGTAATCGTGTTAAAGGGTAGCATTAGATAATATTAAAGATCTCACATCTAATAAATATAATAGAAATCTAGACTTAATAATATTTTAAACTCTCTAATTTTAATATCTAAATTTTGACATTGTGTCTTGATAAATAGAAATGAACGCCTCAACATCAATAAAATTTAAATTTATGACATTTTAAAGAGCCTCATAGCATCAATTTTTTTATTAGTCCTCTGTTTATTATTAGCTTATCACTAAATCAAGAAACGTTGATTACTACAGAAATATTGATTTCCTATATATTCTAGATAACCAGAGGGTGGTGGGATTTCATTAGCTCAATTAATGTTTCTTATTTTCATCACAAGATTTTTTTTATTATATTTGATTTTTTATACACTTAAAATAAATAATAAATAATAAAATAATAAAATTTTTATAAATTAAATTCACGATAAATTTAATTTAAGTAATAATTTTCCTTTACAAAAAGCTTTAAAAAATTGCATGGCCATAGGCACAGTGTCACAGTGTTTACGCCTTGAAGTGCCTGGATTCAATGAACACAAGTCAGGTTTTTTGTCTTTTTGGTCCTCTCACTTTCAACTGAGTCAGGGTTTTTTGACTAACACAGGATCAAAATGTATGGTGAAATGAGGGACCCGTGATGACTTGCTTTATAAACCAAGTCTGTGGCTAAGGTGGCAGCAGTGCTGTCCCTTATATTGTCAATTATTTGAGTAAAGTCATTAGACGAAACGCTCCACCACCATGTCACTGCATCCGCGAAGAAAAGGCCACTTTCAGACTGCTGGGGACAATTGACAACTCAAAATTGAAGGGGCTCAAAATTTTCATTTCTAAAAATAGAATGTGAACAAAGAGCAATCCAACCTTTTAAGAAATTAAAACGTTTTATTATAATTGAGAAATAATGTAAACGTATAGACTCTTAGGTCTAATTGGTCTTTTTTATAATTAAAATCATATTCAGCTGTTTTAGTAACTGTTAGCTGTTTTAGTAGTTGTCAACTATTTTACTAGTTGTTAATCATTAGATATAATTGTTAGTGATTAACTATTTATATAATAATTTAAAGTAAATTTGTTAACCGTTAGATATAGTTGTTAATGATTAACTATTTATATAATAATTTAAAGTAAAAGTTTTCCATAAAAATAGCTATTGGATTAATCGTTAAATATAAAAATAGTAGTATTATCTTGTTGATTTTAGTCAAAACGCTCTTTTAACCTCTAAAAATTAGAAGGGTTGTTTTTTATAAACCAATTTCTTAACCTCTAAATGCTATTATAAATATTATGTCACCGAACAGTATAAATAAAAGATATTGTAACATTCCTAATTTTTAAATAATTAGTATATATATATATATATATATATATATATATATATATATTATTCTAACTCTAGTATTGTGGATTTCGTGTCTGTAATTTCATTTCGTGGAGATTCGATCGTCGCTGGGATCTGCAATTTCGGGCCGAGCAGATAAGCTATTGAAACCATTTCAGAACCGGGTCAAGATTATAGGCTACCCCACCGTTTTTAGACGTTTTGGTCGCGTTCCAGTTGTCAAATTTGGCATAGGTAAACTCGAATTCTACATTACTCAATTTTTGCCTTGCACTGGGTTAGGATAAAATTTATAAAATATTCATGGATGATAAGAAAATTACGATTCCTATTGTAATAGCCTTATAATATTGTTAAGGACCGCGGGGCAAGTTTATAGAATTTTTAAAGTTAGTTTGGATAGTTTTTGAAAAATATTAGTTTTGAAGTCTTATAATTGAGTTGTCTGATGTCGTAATTATTGCTTGGTTTGGAGGACCCAGGAGGGGCCATATAATGATGATGAGATATGGATTGAGTTTAGAAGTGTTATTTGAACCATTTTGCAGGTTGGGTAGGTTCTAGGTATAGGGGAGACTCTACCAAATTTTCGGCACGACTTATGATATCTTTAGTCTTTTCTTAGTTTGTATTGAGTCAAATGTATTAAATAATTATAATAAAATTGTCAGGTGAGCCAAGATAGTCTTCCTCCTACGTCCAGCCGCCACAGTGACTTCGGTTAAGTATGTGAGTAAAATATTAATTTTAATTGTAATTTCGATATCATTATATGTTCAAGCATGCTCATGCATCACTTATAAATATGTATCTATGTAGTTAAATATTAGGCACGTTTTATATTGCAATCATAATTGTTGAAGTGTCATGGATGTTGTTTGTGATAATTTGGAGCAGTGTATGTGCGTGGCGTGCATGTGGTATGGTATTGGATATGGACAGGAAGGATAGACACGGCTTGAGAGACATTCGCTGGGACCCGGTCCTTCGGAGTAGACACGGTTTGAGAGACACTCGCTGAGACCCCGCATTTGATTTATTAAGCAAAAGTCTGGCTTGAGAGACACTCGCTAGCAGAGGTTGGATTAAGAGGATTGTATAGGAGATCAGCTCCCATATATTTATTGTTTGACAGTGTTGGGAGTGTGAGTGCTCCAAATTGCCTTTTTACTGTTATGATATGAAAATTTTGACGATGTTGCATTTCACTTCAAAGGGTGCATTAGCTTTAGATAGCTATAGAGATTATGGTTAAAATTGATATTTTACTCTCTGAGTCGAACGCTCACTCCTGTTCATCTATTTTTCCAGGCTACAGGAGGATTATTTGTTGTGGCTAACCTGCACTTCTTCTTCGCAGGTTCATTAATAGTATTTAATGTATTTTGTATAATTGAGTTAAATTTTAGACTTCGCATGTGTTAGAAGCACCTATTTTTATTTTGGGCCTGTATTATAAGAGTTATGTTGAACCTGTAAAATTTGTAACTGCATGCATTATGGGATTGGATGAGGGAGTTGAGCTCCCATTTGAGTTATGAAATTTATTTATGTGGAGGGTGAGCTGAGCTCCCCAATTTATTATATATTGTGTTTACAGGTCGAGCGAGTCAAAAACTCCCCGTTAAATTGTACATTTTATGGCCTGACTCTGTCCGATTGAATTCTTGAAATTGGGCCTAAATGGGCCTTAGGATTGGATTGAGGAATAGTTAGGCTTACTACGGGCCTCGGGAGTTTTAAGCTAGCCCAGGTCCTAGTGCCGATCCGACCCATAGGTTGGATCATGATAGATATAGTGTTTTGACCATAATCAAAATACTAAAAATTACCTTAAAAATTATTATTAAATAAGACTTAACTTTGATTAAGGTCCTATTTGATATTGAATTTTTTCTATAGAGTTCACATTATTTAGCATAAATTTAATTGTGCTGAAAATGATAAATTTTCTCTCTCGAAGGTCACAAGCAATAATGTTTTATAATTTTAAAGAAAAGAAAAGATACATATATTTTTTATTACCCAATTTACTGCTAATTTGAATTGCAATAGAAACTCAATTAATTTAAAATTTATGTATGAATATATTTAATTCAAAATAGTTTATTATTTTGGTGAAAATTCATAATTCTCCCTTATTTTTTTTCCTTTTTTTAATAACACAACATTAATTTTTTAATGAACGTGCTCTTTATGAGTCTATTTATATCATTAATTAAAAATCACAAAATAATAAATAAAATAAGATAATTAAAATTAAACTTCTCATGATTTCATTTGAAAAACAATGCATTGACTGTGCAAGGAAACGAAAAGGAAAATTCTCATCTCTTACCGATACATGAAATGGAACTGCAAATAGCAAAATTGGGGCGTGGAAATAGCTGTTTGTTAGTGTTTAACAATTGTTTTTTATATTATCTTCTAAGGCAATGAATGGACAAGCACGGAAGCCTCAAGCCGCCGACGTTGACTTTGATTATGCATCGCGAATTTAAGGAGCACGTGGATAACGTTATCTCCAACTCCCACCCAAAAAGGTTTGCAATTCCAAGACTCTTCACTTGCGCGTGGTATCACCTTCCTGACTCCCTGACAAAAGTCAGTGCTTCGAAGAAGATACGATTCCGACGTTGGCATTCTGGAAAAAGAAATTAAATGGAGTGTGACTCACGCGCGACGAAGATTTTCTTCTTCTTCTCATGTGCTCGTGATTAAACAATCGGTTGATTTTAGTGGGCTGCCGGTTGGTTTGTCGTTTTTGTGTGCGAAAGAAGCTGATTGGTTGGCACCTGTCATTGAATAATTAGTCGGTGTAATAATTTTATTTTTAGTGTGTAATCCCGAGACCATCCGTGTGTGTCCTTTCAGCTTATATTGGAACCACGTTTAATGAATCAGGAGTATTCGACGTATAAGGTAAATACATCGGAATTTTGAAGGGCGTAATTAAAATGATTGTGCATTTTCATTATATTATTTAATAATATAAAAACATTTTACATAATAAAATAATATAATATTATATTTGAAAAAATATAAATAATATAATTATTATCACTTATTTTATTTTTTTTATTTATTAATAATATTATTACTATCATCACTATCATCATATTTCGATTAATACTGTCATTATCACTACTAACTCTATCATATTATTATTATTATCATCATCATTATTTTATTATTATCATCATTATCATCACTTTTACTATTTAACTACGGCTATCATTAGATTATTGAGACACCATGACGTGTAAAATCAACTTGCAATATGTACATGAAGATAACTCTTTTTTGCAATATATTACACTATTTATATTTTAATTTTATAATGAAATATAAGAATGTAATGATAATAATATTTTTTTATATTTCATTTTAATTAATAATATTAACTAATAAATGTAATATTTTTATATTTTAATCTAATTAATTACAAAATATGAAAATATTTTAATTTTAGAAATTAAAAAATAATTAAATATTTAGTCATGGTGCGTGTGTGACGCAAATTAGAAAGATTAGGCTAAATTAGACATAAATCAAAACTTTAAACTAAATTAAATTAAAAATTAAAAATGAATTAAACTAAACCTCTCCAATAAGTATAAAGAGCATATTGAGCTTCATTTCTAAATGTATATGAGATTTTATTTTATTTTATTTTATTTTCTTAATCATGAATTCATTCTACATAACAAATTGGTAGGATGACCTCGGGTTGTGGTTTATATTATTAATATTAATAAAAATATATTTTTTATTTTTTTTAAATATCATTTTAATTATAAAAAATTTGAATATTGTGAAATGAGTGATAATGATAATTAGATTTTTAAGAAAATTTAAATTGTTTCCATATGTAGTTAAAAAATTTGCATGTGATTTTTTTTATATTAAATATTTTATATATATACATTATAAATGTGATATGAAATTTTATTGATTAATTTAATACATTTAATAAAAAGATATCATAAATATGCACATAAAGTAATAGTGATCACATATATGTAAATGCTTATGTACAAGTTCCTATCTAATAGGGTAGCGCCACATATATTGATTCATACAAATAGCCCTGTAATGTTCAAAACAGGTTTGTGAAATATCATGAAATGTTTTCTACAAAGTGTTATCATTGTTTTGACTCTTTTGGAATGGCGATTACTGGGATTCTACTACATGTAAGGCACTCACAGCTACCAAGTTATTGACTTACGGTACATTAATGGTGGGCAGTCAATTAATTTGTATTAATTGAGTCGACTGATATCTTATTGTTTGATATAGATAAGTGGGATCCTTATTAGAAAGGCGAGATATTTCTATTGCATCAAATGAGTCTGTTCTTTACTCTGGAAACCTTGTCTGCTTATGTCTTGAATATGGATCGCATCTCGTAAGTGGTCATATGATAACTACCTTGGTCAAGTGACAACTATTGTATTGTTACAACGACCTCATATTACATGGTCTATTCAGAGTGGTCGTTTATACCTTATTTTAGAGTACTCATATAGCATCATGTGGTTCACATATCCACTGAACTCTCGCGCCACATCTGTCACCCACCACAGAGTTTGGTTGATTTGTATTGTATTAGCAATGTAATGTAATTAATTATGTAATAAAATGAATTATATAACGTAATATAATGTAATTATCATTACATTACTATGTTTAGTTATAAAATAAAAATGTAAGTAATCTAATGTGATGATACTTTTTAATATTTAGTATATTTTAATTTATTGTTTTTTTATTATTTTTTTCTAATAAACTCTTATATATGTATCCGTTTGGAATAGATATAAATTTCTTTACTCAGATTTGTGCCCGTTACAAACAAATATGATATTCTCTTCCTAATAATAGGTCTTATTCTCCCCATTATTGGGGTTTTGTTTTCTCCCCCTTAGTGGATTTTTGTTTTATTTTTTTGTAGTATTTGAATAGCTCTTTGGCAATTCGAAATGTAATACATGGATTATTAATTTCTTTTGGTTGAAAACTTAGAATCTTTAGGTATGGATAATTACATTTTATGAATGGAGCCTAATAGTACGACCTATTCCTCCATTCATGTTTAGTGGTCCAATATCTTCTGCGGACTATGGAAGTAGCAAGTTCTCTAAAGGATAAAATTATAGAAAGTTTCTTTGGTCATCCAAAATGAAAAAAGACCATTTGCTACCTGAAAGATTATTATGCTATACTCAATCATCTCTAAACATAAGATTTAAATTGTCTATATTTGTATTTTTTTTCCTAATATGAGAATATTATATTATACTTATTTTATAATTCTTATTAAAAAATTGCTAAATTTTATAAAAAAAATAATAAATGATAATGGCTATTGTGATTGATGGTCAGGTGATACTAGTGGCTAGGTGGCTAAGTGGTGGTGGTGATAGTCATGATCTAGTGTTTAGGTGGTGGCGGTGATGGCCAGGTGGTGGTGATGGTGGTACGATAAGTGTGGTGGCCTAGTGGAGGGGGGTGGTGGTAATGGTAATGGCAGCCGGCGAGTGGCGGTGATAGTGGCAATAGTGGTAGTGGTCGAGTAATGGTGGTGGCAAAATGGTGGTGACTGGCTGGATGGTGGTTGATGCTATTTGCGGGTATTCTTTACAAGCATATGGACCTGAAACACAAGAGAAAGTACTGAGTGGATTAGTTTTGCAACCTTTTCGATGCTTATGTCAGCAAAGAGCTCTAAGAGTATAATCAATTGGACTAAGAGAAAGAAAATACTTGTCTGGTTCCCTATTATAAGCATCGGATAAACTTCTGTTTAGATTAGATTAGGAGTGTAGTTGTTGAGGAATCTTAGTTACAGTAGGATTTGGATTTCCAAATAAGATGGGATGTATACTTTTAGCTAATAGAGCTACTGCAGAATTGGGAAACATATCATTCAGTCATTCAATTATACGAATATCATAACGTCCAAACCTTAAGGATCGATAACCCAATCATGTTGCTATCTGAATCTTCATTTTAAGTTTGAACTATGAGATGGCTTGGATTATAGATTCTTAGGTGTATGGGTATTCAAGCTAGCTAGTTGTATATTTTAGGGGTGTAATATATCAGTGGTGATGATAGTGGTAATTGTAGCAATAATAAATAAAATAAATCAAAATAATTAATCATGATTATATTATTTTTGTGTGTAATTATTACACTAATTAAAGTATAATTAATAATATTATATAATTATCATTTCACTATATTATTATTATTATATTATCAAATAAAATAATCAAATATATAATATAACACCTTTGATACGACATAGTCTAAGATAAAATAGTCTTTATGTCCATTAAATTTAAGAGTATCCATGCCATCAACTTTTGATCTGAAATTTTGATTCAAAGCATATTTGATAAAAAAAAAAAAAATGCCGCCAAAATGAAACTCTTCTCTTTTAGGGAAAACATGGAACTTTTAATTAACTCCGCAAAAATAATGAAGAAAATTGCAAGGCAACCATGTCTTTATCCATAGCTAGACTGATTTAAAGAAATACAGACTTATTCGTGTAGGCAAATATCTCCTCTAAGATTTTATTTTTCAAAATTAAAATCAAACACGTGAAAAAAATGTTATTGATAAATGAAATGCGTCATCTTAATAGAGGGCTTTCAAATCTGTGGCTCAAATCCTGGGACGTGCATAGTTCTAAAAGCTATCAAAATTGTGTGCAAGTCTATAACGTTTCATAATATGTATTAAAATAGGATAAATTATAATTATGTTTTAAAATTATAGTAAAATTTCATTAACTGTTTTTCAATTTAAAGTAATTTAACTTCTAAAATTTTAATTTATGAAAAAGCTTTCTATACCTAATTTTTATATTTAAATAATTATTTATTTTATATTTAAACAAAATAATATTTTATATACTTTATAAAATATATAATTATTTAAATATGAAATACATAATTATTTAAATATAAAATTTCAGTGTAGGTAATATTTAATTTTTTAAGAAAACTTATTTCTTTAATAATTATTCTTTTTTAAAAATATACATTTATATATACAATATGCAACATGCATTGCATGTTATTGTTCTCGTTATATTTACCCGTGATTTATTTTTTTTTATATAATTTTTGGCTATTGTTTCCTTTTCAAAAAGCAATTTGGCTAACTTATAGCTTGCGGTTGTGAGGGCATGCCTGATACTAAGTATATCATCTAAGATTGCGCTTTGACTTATTAGATCAAATGAATGTGGAAACTGACTCTACAATACGCAGCTTCATCAATCTCATGAATAACAAGAAATTAAAGGCTTTGATTACTAGAAAGGAAAGTACAAGGCTTGAAATCAAATGCAAGAGTTTTGAAAAAATAAAAGACTGATAAAATAAAAATAAATAGATAGTTAGAGTTTAGTTGAATTGTTGTTGTTTGATGTGTTGTGACCTTTCATGTCACCGCATATTTGACTCTTATAGATTTCCTTACAGGTACCTGAAAGACTCTGGAAAATACTTTATCATGTTCTGCATTTACTAGTAGTTACTTACCCACTCCTTAGAACTGCTTGGAACTGCTACCAAATTCTTTCTTACAGATAACCATCCAATAACTATCATATATTTAATTATTAATTATCTCAGGCCATAGATTAATTAAATTAATAAAATAAAATTTATTTCACAAAAAAATTAATTTAATTAATTTTTAGGCTTAAAAATATTAAATAAATAAATAAATTATTTTTGGTGTAAACAATTGTCCCCACACTTGTATTGGCTGACTAAGCCATTTTGGGTAGACAAGAACTGATCTTTACTGTTCAAAATTAAAAAATAATCCAGTATCCCTTGTGATCTTCCTAGTAATTTAAAATTTAAGTTAACTCTATCTCATAATAGTCCAATTTTCTATAGAACTCTAATTACTACAAATCACAATTCTCAAAGAATCCTAATTATTATAGACCTCTTAATTACTGCAAATCACTATTCTCAATGCGCACTTAAGGGTAATTTATTTTTCATTCTCACAATTACTACCATCAAATCAAAAGAAATCAATTAACTTATTTTTCCTTCCTCTCCTTTCTTTATCTTTCTTTTCCCTCTCCTTCCCGTCGACACACCTACCCATCATCGCAGTTCAAGTCTTCCTTCAGTCACTGACTAGCGTGTGGCCCATTTCCATTCATTGGTTCCTCCATTAGCTACCCATCTTGGTTCATCCCATCGGCACATTATTCCTCCATCACCCTATTCTATTCACTTCAACATCATTAGATCATCGTTTTCCTTCTTGCTAATTTGCCTCTCGCCAGCCCACCTTTGTCGCTACCTATCATCGATGGCTTAGCTCCAACGTTAACTAGACTTGCGAGATTCAATCTCCTTCCTCGTGCAACACTTTCGTTTATCCTTTCTGGGTTCTTGCTTCATTTGATTTCAGGTAAATTTGGAATTCTTCATCACTTCTTGATGTTAATTTTGCTATGTAATGGTTGAGAATGTAAATGGATCATGTTGATTATTTTTAGATTTAGGAATTTCCCTGGTACCTTCTTAGGTATTTGCAATGTATTAATTGCTATCTGCAGTATGTTGAATGGTGATACACTAAAATATAAGAGAGCCCCTAATTGGATGACACATGTAAATAGTGAGTAAGAAGTTAAAAAAAAAAAGAACTCAGTATTAAAAAAGGGGTGTGCAGGAGTATCGAGCCTTAGCCAAAGAGGTCAGAAACCCCGAACACTTGCTAAGATGGGCATAATAGTAAGGTTGTAGGACATAAAGAGGTCAGAGTATAGGTCTGCTTAAACTTTATAATTAATTATATCATAGGAGTGCCTTCAGCCATTAAGTCCATAAAGACTAATATTAAACCCAAAAGATATAATTGAAAGCTGAGTGGGACCTAACTTTTAAACCTCTGGCCCTCTAACCTGTTAGAAGGAGAATCAACAATATTAACAAGTCGTCAGATATGCCTATTTCATATAAATAGGTCAAATAGGCATACATGCTGACCAGATTGACAAACTAGTCATCGTTGACTAAGCATGTTAAGATTGTTAGTACTACAGAGGCACCTAATTTGATTTCAAATCAAATATTTATGATTTAGAAAGGCCACTTGCGGAGGCTTTACACGTGTAAATTAAACATTGATTTCCTAGTTCTATAAACATGGGTCATCCTCCCACAAGGAGATCATAACTTTTCCAAGCCTACATTATGTCTCAACAAAACCATCTCCAAAGGAAACCCTCCTAGATTAGACAACGGCAAGGTAGCCCAGTTAAGCCCAAGTTTACGCATTCGTTGTCACACCTTACCCCTCTGTAAAGCATAGCATGTTCTCGTAGAATACCTAATGAATTACCGAATTTCACCTACCGATAACTCATTAAGTACACTACACGGGATTTTAAAACTATTTTCTTACTTTTTGGAAGTGGTGAGCATTTTTGTAGGAATTAAAAACATTTAATTGAAGTTTCAAAACTAGTAAAAATTTTTGTCCATTTTTATTTATTCACAATTTAGTAAAAATTTCGGCAGAGTGCCGTCTGTATTTTGAGAAAATAGTTCTTCAAAAACCCGTGAAAACACTTTCAATAATTATTTCCACAACTTCCAACCACCAAAATAACTTAGTTCATCATAATGCAATTCAAGTCCACAATTCAATCAAAGTTTATCATTTCAAAATATCTCATCAATTCATTCACATTGCATTTAATATTTAACTTACAAATACATATCTTAATTTATAAAAAGAAAATCTAAAATACTATAGTACAATTTACTATACAACTGCTCAACTTTACATTAATACATATGATATTACAATATTTACATCAAAATAATGATAAGGGTATAAATAAATACCCGTACCAAAAGGTCAATGTAGTCCTCTATCTCAATAGCAGCTCACTCTGCTGCTTTCTCCTTGCCCTTATCTGCGACAGCAAAATAAGCTATCGCTAAGCATAAAAATACTCAATGGTGCACAATAAAAATTCGAAATGCAGTACATAAAATATTCATTGATAAATCACAATTTAAATATTTCACAAATTATCAAAACTCATTATAGCACAATTTTGGTCAAATAGTTTAATAAACACAGTGTTGCCAATTCATACACAACTTAAACCATGACACAAAATTTTCGATTAATACCGCGTTGTACACCACGACAAAGCAATTTACAACCTCACTAATCGAAATCAATGAGGGAAGTGGCTAGTTAGCTAATGAGTACTCATCCGATCTACAACCTCAATTGGTAAGCCAGAGAGGGAGGAAAATAAATGATCTCAACCCTATAGATGGAGGAAGAATAATGTGATATTGTCATGCTAAGTGTGAACACAAAATCAATTCAAAATAAAGTATTCAAATAATTTAGAAAAGATCACAAACAATTTCCAAAGTTATTTTTGCAGTCACAAAATGGCAACACAATTTATAAATAATACAGTGTTTTCATAAAGCATAACAAGTCAAATTTTCACTTAGAAAATAATTACATAATTTATTGTGCACAAACCTGACATGAGTCGCCTCTAAGCCTTGACTCAGTCCCTTAGATTTTCTGGGTCTTTTTCAGCTGAAACACATAATTGACAGTGTTTCAGTATCTTATCTCATAATAAATCCAATAATTAAACTCATATATGCTCAACTCTAGCCCCAATATGCTTAAACTTACGTTCTTTGAAATTTTTATGTCGAGGTTACTATTCATAGTACTGTAAAATATTGACTTTCTTATGCTTAAAAGGTATGGGAAATCCAATTATACCCACATACCACATTTTGGTTATCAATTTTATTGGTTTTAGTTGTTCTTTCAAATTTTAGGTCTCCTAAGTACAAATTTCAATTTTTCAGATTTGATGTCCTATTTTGTACTGTTCTATTGGTCATGTTGCTGTGGAAATTTGGCTAAGTTTTTTCCATACAAACTATTCCTTATTGTCTTAACTTTATTTCCCTTTTTGAATCACTCAATTTGGAGTTTTGTAGCCTAAGTTATAGCCATTTGAACATGGCTGGCCGGATTTAGTGTTACCCAGAATTCTGGGCAAATTCTGGATTTTGGTAATTTTTGTGGTTGATTGCAGGTAGATTTTCAAATAGGTTATGGTCAAAATTTGGGTTTGTTTTCTTCATGAAAGTTGTAGAGCTATGTCTCAGCTTTCTACTGGTAAAAATTCAGGTCATTTGGACCTTCCTAGGCAAAGTTATGGTCATTTATGTAACTACTGTTCATTTGGTTATTTTTGTACAGGTCAATGTGCCCAATCCGGATTTAACCTAATTGTTCACTAAGTTATGGTCACTTTCTGGGCATGATTCCTGAATGAAAAATGTGTCATTTTGTGTCTAGTTTCATTTCCAATTTGCCTCATACCAATTGGGTTGGTAACTTTTCAGTATTGGTCCCTAAAAAGGACCTAGGTCAAGCTGCCTATAGATTGACCCTCACCAATCCGAATTTAAACTTGTTTCCAACAATTCATACATACCACAAATGGTCACAATTGACCATTTCTCAACTCAAATAATTCAATAACATCATTTGCCCAATTCTCAAATTTTTTTTCAATTTTTCACAATCTCCAAACCCTAGTTACATGCATTTCAACTCTAATACAAATTTAAAGTGTATATTCATGTTCTACACAACTAATTCACCTCAAATAACCATTCAAATCCATCAAACTCATTCATATCAAACCCTAACCCCAGCTGGATGAATTTCATATTTGGTCTCTCAACAATTGTTTTCTTTTGTTTTTAAGTTAATAACTAAGTTACTTGAGCTAAATACACAAATAAGAAACCAAAATTTTCAAAGTAAATTGCTTACCTCCACTTTGCACTTTAATCTTCAATTTGTCTCCTTTTTTTTCCTCTTTCTTTCTTGCTCAATCACCTTCCCAAGTGAAGTTAACAAGCTTTAATGGAATAATTTGGGGGAAAAGTAGGGTTAGGTGAGGGAACAAAAGCTTGAGATCAAGTTTTAATGGAGGTTTTACAATGGAGAGGAAGAGAGAAAGTGTTGGCTGGCTGGTTTGGTGAGGAAGATGAGTGATTATCCTTTTTAATTTTTTTATGTTTTTATGTTTTTAATTGGTTATTTGACTTGGTCAATTATTGGGCAAAACTAATTTTTATTTTGACATCATTTGTGATGTCATCAAGGTGATACAATAAAACTTTTCTTTTCTTTTTCCATTTTCCTAAATTTTTCAATAGTTCTTTAATTTAATTCTTGATCCCAAAAATTTCGTTTCTCAAATTTTATTGAATAGTTAGGTCAGGTGTCAGCTCTAGGGGTGAATTGATCAAATTGCCCCTCGCTGGTTCAATCCGGTTTGTAAGTTATTCGATATTTCTTTCGGATTCCTAACCTAATTATTTGACCTGCTTAACAATTATTTTCTGTGGTTTTCTCTTTTCCACTGTGTTTGCAATAGTCCTAAAGACCGCAGTGTGACATTTTATGGTTCGAAATTTGAGTTTAAACTGACCTCGCAGTCATTTCCCGAAAAGGTCATCCATCGCTGTGACTTTCGGCTCATTTAACTTCTTATGCTTTGTTTTTTTTCTGTACACTTAACTATTTGACAATTACTAATCATTTGTGTTCAGGGTTTATCTAGGTGTCTTAAATGTAATTCTCATCCTCTTAATTGTCCGGACCGACACTGGTCACTGGAACAGTATAATTTACCAGGCTAGACAAATAGAGGTGTTACATTCGTCCTCATTGACTAAACATGTGTTAACATCTTGTAAGCCTACCTAACCTTGAGTTATCAATCGATACCTGCAAATTGTCTGTATTTGTTAAGTATAAGTATTGTATATCGAACTTGTATATTGGTACCTATGTTTGTTGCTTGACTATTATTGGTTTGGAATGCTCTTTTGATTGTGTCCCCTGTATTTGTAGAGATGGCATTAGACCCTCCTTCTGGTTCGCAGGTATCAGCTAGTACCTAGGTACTTGCCACTTCGCAGATCCCTGCAGCTCCACAGGTAGCATTCATAATACCACCGATTTCTCCTATTAGCAGTGGTGTTCCTAGCGCTTCCTCATCAAGTGCGGTATCAAATATTGGGGAATTGTCTATCTATCCTTGTTCTAGAACTACTTATTGACTCCAAGCTTTCTCCAAGAATTTTCCTGCATGTTATAGTCATTATATCTTGATGTAATAAATTTAGCATACATGTAAATAATTGGATATTTATAAAATAATAAGTCGTGTTTCTACTTTCATTTATTAATGAAAGTGGCCATGAAGCCTACTTATCACATTATTCCTCTATTTATTTTGCATAAGTGGCAGCAATGCCTACTCAATTACACTTTAGCTGTTATGTCAGCTTTATTTATTCCATTTTCTATAGGGTCCTTAGGAAAAGCCATCAAGTCAACTATTTATGGCCATGGGTCGGCCTTAGCTGTTTTATGCTTGATATTATTCCATCGATTTCCTGCAAGGCGCAATGGCTTTGGACTTGCAGAATTACATTATTTGAACTACTACTTTAAAAACTGGAGCAATTGTAATTGTCGTAAAAGGAATCTAGATTGTGGGAATATTGATTCCTCTTATACTGCCCCTAGGAGAATTTCAAGCTGGTGCCCCCCGAGTTTTTTGATACTCCTGGAAGTTAAGTTTGGCTCCTCCAGCTTAAGGAATTGGTTATTAGACGTGATAAGAACTTGAAGACCAAAATTTTCCTCCATCACCTATAGGATTATCAGCTTATCTAAAGTTTTATCAATTGGAATTATGATATTAGGAACCTGGACCTCAGGTGCTGGTACTTGGGACATTGGAGTAATTGGCTGAGGTACCTGCATTGTATATATGTTTGTTCCTCTGTAACTATTGCCCCTAGAGCCAAAGTGCACTGAAGCATCTGTACCTGCTGAGGCACTAATACAGCTTGAGAACTTGTAATTATCTCTGTATCATAAATTACTGGGTGAGTCACAGGATTAGAATTGCTGAGAATTTAGGTAGGAGCATCGATCCTACCGCCAAGACAACTGATTTGCATTGACATTCTAGAGTGGTTAGCCACTTGTTCATCTCTCTTATGAGGTGGCTGGTACTTTCTATCGCTTTAAACTCGGCTTTCATCAAAACTACCTAGGGGGAGTCTGTAGCAAAGCCTAACCCCTGAGTTCCCTAGTGCTCTTGGATGCCAAATCAAATTCATCTGGCTTGGAAGTTTGGCCATCAGGAAGTACTAGAACTGGTGAATTAAGTTTATCAATGTAACAGCCTCACCCGTTTATAGTATAGCCGAGCAAGGTGTGCTACATTCGGTGCCGGAGTACCCTATTTTATCTTACTTTATTCCTTTAAAAATTTTGTTCTCGTTATATTTTAATATCAATTATTTTCCTATGAAGAAACCAGTGGAGTTTTCCCTATTTCTATTACCATTTGGCATATTTCACTATTTACGTACTTGAAATTTCAATAATATTTTTCACAATAAAATCTCATCAGTCATTTTCATAATCATCTCATCACACATTCAATTCTTGCAACTCATTTGCATACATATCCATTCATATTCAATTTATGTATCAAAATTCTCAAACTTTATAACTTACATGATTTACAAGCTAATTTCATAAATTCACAATTTACATGATGTATAAATTAATTACAATACCATAATTTACATTACCTTTATAAATACATATTGTGAGCCCTATCTACATGCATTATTGAGGAGGAGACAACTTGAATACTTCTGCCACTTCAGCAGATCCGGACTCCAAAATCCCAGTCTAATATCCACTGGGCTTTAGCTACAGTACCTGCGCGAAGGAAACAAATCCATCGCGCTAAGCATTTCTACTTAGTGGTGCAATAATATAACAAGAAAATAATATATACAAATAAGAAAGACTGAAGTATAATTCTAAAGTATAATTTAAATCCTTGGTTATCAATTAAATTTGGTATGATATTTCTAATATCAGCTATCTTATATTCTATTTTGTCCCTCTTTGGAAGTGCTGAGTTTATACAATAATAATATTCGATATACAGATTAATTCTAGGAGTATTGTATTTTTGGCTCTTACAATTCTGAAAATTTCATTTGTACTACTTGATTCAGTTATGTTTCCATTGCTAATCTTTTTCCTTATTTCATTCAATACTTTCTAATGCTTTTAATTACTAATGTTTTTAAACAATTTCAATAATTTACATTGCCCAGGTAATCTATAACAGGCTGACTAAACTAGATAACGGTTGTTGGCACTGGACACCGCGGTGCCTCGGGCCGTCATACCATGGGATGCAGAATGTCAATCACATATGCAGTCAATATGGCTAAAAAGCTATAATAACATATAATCGGGCATAAAAACCATGAGTGAGGGCATAAAATCATGAATACAGGCATAAAGCCTTATGCAATACTGCTAAAACAATACCCTATTGGCATGTCAATCTATCCAATCTGACATACGTGTCTAGGCAATACATGGACACATAGTACCATTAAATGTTAATAGATTATTTTTTTATGACTTCATTATTTGATGACTAATTCTAATTATAATTTATAACATTTCAATTATATTCCTAACGAAAGTATAAATTTTTAAAATACATTTCTACATAAATTTTACCTTCATCATAATTCATATATTTATTTATTATATCATTTGTGTTGATCACATTTCACAACAATGGTTCTCATATACCATTGCACTCAAAATACTTTTTTTTTCTACAATAATGAGAACTAATATCTCATTCATATATTAACATAATTCATTTATTCATTACACTATTTATATATAAATTATCAAGTAATCCATGAACATTTCATGGATATCAACCTCACTATCTATTTATCATTTAGCTAATTTATTACACCAATTTATAGGTGCCTAGGTTAAAGCATTTTCATTTATATGTACTTAGATTCAAGTATTTTCATTTGTATTCATAAAAGAAACCTAAGTCTCAAATATTATTTGCACATCCTTTATACCTTTAATATTTCATTTATAATCATTTGTAAATCACATTTCAAATTCAATTAACAATATCCCCTAAGTTCTACTTGTAATGAGAATACAACCCTCATCTACACATTTACATAATTTAAACATTCATTAAATCATTTCAGTGGGGTACCTTTCACTCCATTAATTTTGATTGTTACTATTCACTTGGCCATTCCTACACAAAAGTTGACTTTTTAATTCATAATAGATTTGTTAAGCCTAAGTTCACCAAGATACCACATTTTGCATTTTGTTTTTGTTGGCATTGATTTCCAATACCATTTCAAAACTTAGTTTATGTTATTTAAAATTTTCAGATTTCATACCTTAAGTTTACTATTCCATTGGTCATTGTTGCAGTGGAAATTTGACAAAATTCTCTTCATCAAAGTTGTTCCTTTGTGTGTCTTCTTTAATTTTCTTTTTGAATCACTCCATTTGGAGTTTTGTAGCTCAAGTTATGGTCAATTTACCATAACTAGACGGATTGGTCCTTACCCTGATTTTCTACGCAAATTTGGTTCTGTCAGATTTGGTGTCCTAACTTGGACTAGCAATTTGAATTGGTTAAGTTCAGAATTTGAGTTGTGTTCTTCATGAAAGTTGTTCTAAATTGTCTAATCTTTCTATTGATATAAAATTCAAGTAATTTGGATATTTCTACACTGAGTTATGGCCAAATGAACAAACACTATTCATTTAGTCAATTTCTAGGACCAGTAGGTTGGTTACCCGGATTTGGTCAAATTTTAGGGTATTCTAAGTTTGTTTTCTAGGCAAGGTTTCTTCATCAAAGTTGTGCCATTATGTGTCTGGTTTCATGTCCAATTGGCCTTGCACCAATTAAACCTACAGCACTCAAGTTACAGCTCCTCAAACTTGCTAGACTCATATCCATGCCTGCAGGTCCTATGAGGCAATATACCCAACCTCAAATTCAAAGTCATAATTCACTTCAATTCCTCATCAAACATAGCCAAATGGTCACTAATTGACCATTAGGACTTTCATTCACCAACACATGAGCAAAACCCTAACTTCATGCCTCAAACCCTAATTCTCAAATATCCATTTATGCACATACATCAATTCAACATAATGATGTTATAAGTCTCATATTCACATTTAAAGCCACCCATAAACAATTTTAACTCATTCAAAACTCATCAAAAACTTCAATCATCAAGGCTACCAAAAATTGAAGTTGGTCCATACATGATTATTTTCTTTCAATTCCTTAAATTTCCAACTCAATTCATGCTCCCAACATGAAATCTAAAGAGAAAGTAAAGAGAAATAGCACTAACCTCTTTGAAAGCTAACCCCAAGCTTGATAAACTTCTTGGTTTCCCTTCCTTTTTGCTGCCTAGGGGTTGTTCAAGGTGCTAGGATTAATTTTTGTGAAGACAACTAGTAGGTTTGGGGTGAGATAAGGAAGGAAATAAAGCTAAAAAATTTATCAATGGTGGAAGGCTCATGGAAGTGTCTCGGCAAGCTAAAGAAGAAAAAGGAAAATCTGATTTTTTTTTTCTTTAATTTTTATCTCTTTTAATTGTTTTAAGAAAGCTTATTGTATTGTGATTGGTCGACGCATGTTAAATGACATCATCTTATGTCATAATTTTAATTTTTATTCATTTTCTTTTCTTTTCTTTTCTTTCCTACTCATTTTTAATTTAATTTTTGCAATATTTATTCATATTTTATGTCATATAATTCACTTACTTAAATGGACAAGTTGGTCAAAAATCGTCTCTGAAGGTGAAATGACCAAAATGCCCTTCATTTGGCTTAAGGAGCCAAAATCGTCTGTACCGATTGATAAAATTCTCCTAACCTTTTCTTGGCATTCTAATGCTACCTAGGGTTCCATAACTCTTCTCTAGCATCCCAGAAATTATTTCATGGGATTCTCCTTAGGTTTAGGGTTACTAGTTGTTTTCAACGCTACTTCCTATTAGGGTCACCCATCACCGGGACACCGGCTCATTTAACTTTGCTGTATTTTATTTCTAAAATTTTTCCTTAATTTTTTCTTACACTTATTTGAATTATTTATGACTCCTCACTCTAGTCTAAATATAGTTTCAGACATTCTAGCTGCCCGGACCGACACCGGTCACCGAAACAGCAAAATGTATGGACTTGCTAAAGTGAGGGTGTTACAATTCTTTCCCTCTAACAAAAATTTTGTCCTTGAAATTTACCGGGTGTAGGTATCTGATATAATTCCTTTACCTTTCTATTGCTCCCTCTGTCTACTCCTTTTATATATATGGTATTATTTAGTCTTTTCGAGTCTATCATTATACACTTAAGCATATCATAAAGGAATGATACTTTACCTCAAATTCACATTTGGGGCATCTTTCTCTTCTCTGGCTTGGGTGACATTTGCAAATGGTGTTACTGTTGCACCTGGTCCTTCCACGACCTCTGTCTGGGTCCGTGGTAAATTCCTCGTAGGACAATCTTTCAAACGATGGTCCATGGCCCCACATCTATAACAGGCTCCAGTCAATCCCTTACATTCACCTTTATGCCAATTGTTACAATGGCCACATTTTCTTGCTAGTCTTGGTTCACTCACCACTAGTATCTCTGATTGACCTCTTCTAGGTATAGGCCTGGGTCTAGGTCTCCTACTTTGATCAAATGTCTGACTTAATTATTCTCTCAGCCTCTTATTACTAGACTGTCCAAATTTCCTCTTCTGCTGATCACTACTCCTCTTCTGTTCCTCTTCATGAACACAACTAATATATTTCTTTCTGAACTCTATCAGAAAGAATTCCCAAGTCACCTCGGCTAGTGGCACTACCTTGGTTACGACATCCCACCACCGATATGCAGCTTCTTGTAGCAGTGAAACTACATACTCTAAACTCTGTTCTGGTGTGCAATGGAGCTGCTGCAAGACTCTTTCAGTCCTTTCTAACTAATACTTCACAGCTGAAGAATTGTCCTCCTTTCTACCATTGAAATCTACAGCTCCATACTTCTAATTTTTCTCAAAGGTGATTTTTGTTGTGGCGGTGGTGGAATAGCCCCAATCATCTGTCGAAAGAATTCAGTCATTTGCTCAAACAAGGTCTGTTGGGGTTATACAGGCACCTCTTGCACTGGTGGAGTAGGATCTCCCCGATTTCCAACATCACTCCCAGTCGGAATATGGCTTACTACTTCTTCCTCTACTTCCCTCTGTGATTCTAGGTCCATACCTTAACCTAAAATAACCAAAGAAAACAGATGGATATTAGTGTCACCTCGACTCATATAAATGCAATACATGTTATGCACACAATCTTATTCTATTTATCGATGCCTAGGAATGCCTAAATCATGCTCTGATACCAATAAATGCAACACCCCTTCACCCGTCTACAGTGTAGCCGAGCAAGGTGTACTACATTCGGTGCCGGAGCACCCTATTTTATCTTACTTTATTCCTTTAAAAATTTTATTCTCGTTATAATTTAATATAAATTATTTTTCTATGGAGAAACCAGCGGAGTTTTTCCTGTTTCTATTACCATTTGATGTATTTCACTATTCACCTGCTTGAAATTTCAACAATATTTTTATAATAAAATCTCATCAGTTATTTTCATAATCATCTCATCACACATTCAATTCTTGCAAATCATTTCCATACATATCCATTCATATTCAATTTATGTATCAAAATTCTCAAACTTCATAACTTATATGATTTACAAGCTAATTTCATAAATTCACAATTTACATGATGCACAAATTAATTAAAATACCATAATTTACATTACCATTATAAATATATAAAATAATTTTTGTGAGCCCTATCTATATGCATTGCTGAGGAAGTGACAACTTGAACACTTCTGGCACTTTTACAGATCTGGACTCCAAAATCCCAGTCTAATATCCACTGGGTTTTATCTTCAGTACCTGCGCGAAGGAAACAAATCCATCGCGCTAAGCATTTCTGCTTAGTGGTGCAATAATATAACAAGAAAATAATATATATAAATAAGAAAGACTGAAGTATAATTCTAAAGTATAATTTAGATCCTTGGGTATCAATTAAATTTGGTATGATATTTCTAATATCAACTATCTTATATTCTATTTTGTCCCTCTTTGGAAGTACTGAGTTTATATAGTAATAATATTCGATATACAGATTAATTCTAGGAGTATTGTATTTTTGGTTCCTACAATTTTGAAAATTTCATTTGTACTACTTGATTCAGTTATGTTTCCTTTGCTAATCTTTTTCCTCATTTCATTCAATACTTTTTAATGTTTTTAATTACTAATGTTCTTAAATAATTTTAACAATTTACACTGCCCAGATAACCTATGACAGGCTAACTAAATTGGATAACGGGTCGTTGACACTGGACACTGCGGTGCCTCGGGCCGTCATATCATGGAATGCAGAACGTCAACCACGTATGCAGTCAGTATGGTTAAAAAGCCATGATAACATATAATCAGGCATAAAAGCTATGAGTGCGGGCATAAAGCCATAAAGCTTTACGCAGTACTGCTAAAATAATACCCTATTGGCATGCCAATCTATCTAATCTGACACACGTGTCTAGGCAATACATGGGCATATAGTACCATTAAATGTTAATATATTATTTTTTTATGACTTCATTATTTCATGACAAATTTCAATTATAATTTATAACATTTTAATTCTATTCCTAATAGAAGTATAAATTTTTAAAATATATTTCTACATAAATTTTACCTTCATCATAATTCATATATTATTTATTATATCATTTGTGTTGATCACATTTCACAACAATGGTTCTCATATACCATTGTACTCAAAATACTTTTCCTTTCTACAATAATGAGAACTAATATCTCATTCATACATTAACATAATTCATTTATTCATTACACTATTTATATATAAATTATCAAGTAATCCATGAACATTTCATGGATATCAACCTCACTATCTATTTATCATTTAGCTAATTTATTACACCAATTTACAGGTGCCTAGGTTCAAGCATTTTCATTTATATGTTCCTAGATTCAAGTATTTTCATTTGTATTAATAAAAGAAACCTAAGTCTCAAATATTATTTGCACATCCTTTATACATTTAATATTTTATTTATAGTCATTTATCAATCACATTTCAAATTAAATTAACAATATCCCCTAAGTTCTACTTTTGATGAGAATACAACCCTCATTTACACATTTATATAATTTAAATATTCATTAAATCATTTAAGTGGGGTACCTTTCACTCCATTAATTTTGGTTGTTATTATTCACTTGGCTATTCCTACACAAAAGTTGACTTTTTAATTCATAATAGAATTGTTAAGCCTAAGTTCACCAAGATACCACATTTTGCATTTTATTTTTATTGGCATTGATTTCCAATACCATTTCAAAGCTTATTTTATATTATTCAAAATTTTCAGATTTCATACCTTAAGTTTACTGTTCCATTGGTCATTGTTATAGTGAAAATTTGATAAATTCTCTTCATCAAAGTTGTTCCTTTTATGTGTCTTCTTTAATTTTCTTTTTGAATCACTCCATTTGGGGTTTTGTAGCTCAAGTTATGGTCAATTTACCATAACAGGCCGGATTGGTCCTTACCCAGATTTTCTGAGCAAATTTGGTTCTGCCAAATTTGGTGTCCTAACTTGGACTAGCAATTTGAATTGGTTAGGTTCAAAATTTGAGTTTGTGTTCTTCATGAAAGTTGTTCTAAATTGTCTAATCTTTCTATTGATATAAAATTCAGGTCATTTGGATATTTCTATATTGAGTTATGGCCAAATGAACAAACACTATTCATTTGGTCAATTTCTAGGACCAGTAGGTTGGTTACCCAGATTTGGTCAAATTTTAGGGCATTCTAAGTTTGTTTTCTAGGCAAGGTTTCTTCATCAAAGTTGTGCCATTATATGTCTAGTTTCATGTCCAATTAGTCTTGCACCAATTGAACCTATAGCACTCAAGTTACAATTGCTCAAACTTGGTGGACTCATATCCAACCCTACAGGTCCTATGAGGCAGCATACCCAACCTCAAATTCAAAACCATAATTCACTTCAATTCCTCATCAAACACAGCCAAATAGTCACTAATTGACCATTAGGACTTTCATTCACCAACACATGAGCAAAACCCTAACTTCATGCCTCAAACCCTAATTCTCAAATATCCATTCATGCACATACATCAATTCAACATACTTAATGATGTTATAAGTCTCATATTCACATTCAAAGCCACCTATAAACAATTTTAACTCATTCAAAACTCATCAAACACTTCAATCATCAAGGCTACCAAAAATTGAAGTTGGTCCATACATAATTATTTTCTTTCAATTCCTTAAATTTCCAACTCAATTCATGCTCCCAACATGAAATCTAAAGAGAAAGTAAAGAGAAATAGCACTAACCTCTTTGAAAGCTAACCCCAAGCTTGATAAACTTCTTGGTTTCCCTTCCTTTTTGCTACCTAGGGGTTGTTCAAGGTGCTAGGATTAATTTTTGTGAAGATAACTAGTAGGTTTAAAGTGAGATAAGGAAGGAAATAAAGCTAAAAAATTCATCAATGGTGGAAGGCTCATGGAAGTGTCTCGGCAAGCTGAAGAAGAAGAAGGAAAATCTGATTTTTTTTTCTTTGATTTTTATCTCTTTTAATTGTTTTAAAAAGCTTATTGTATTGTGATTGGTGGAGGCATGTTAAATGACATCATCTTATGTCATAATTTCAATTTTTATTCATTTTCTTTTCTTTTCTTTCCTACTCATTTTCAATTTAATTTTTAGCAATATTTATTCATATTTTATGTCATATAATTCACTCACTTAAATGGACAAATTGGTCAAAAATCGTCTCTAAAGATGAAATGACCAAAATGCCCTTCGTTTAGCTTAAGGAGCCAAAATCGTCTGTACTGATTAATAAAATTCTTCTAACCTTTTCTTGGCATTCTAATGCTACCTAGGGCTCTGTAACTCTTCTCTGGCATCCCAAAAATTATTTCATGAGATTCCCCTCGGGTTTAGTATTACTAGTTGTCTTCATCGCTACTTCCCGTTAGGGTCACCCATCACCGAGGCACCGGCTCATTTAACTTTATTGTATTTTCTAAAATTTTTCTTTAATTTTTTCTTACACTTATTTGAATTATTTATTACTCTTCACTCTAGTCTAAATATAGTTCCAGACATTCTAGCTGTCCAAACCAACACCGGTCACCGGAATAGTAGAATATACGGACTTGCTAAAGTGAGGGTGTTACAATCAACTTCCTTTTCCATACTTACATCAATTCTTTCCACTAGCTGGTTAAGAGTTCCCAACCACTGTTCCAAGTCTTTCATCAAGACACCAATGATAGTCCATGCAAGAGTTTCTAATGAACTAAGAATTCATTTACAAATCTCATCTCCCCCCTGAACTAGGTTAGTAGACAAGGTACATATAGTTTTTGTAGCAACTGAATTGAGTTTCTTCTTTCTGAGGGCCTGAGCTCCTTTTAAGGCATTCAACCATGAGAGGAACTTGAACATTTAAGCCTTCTGCAATAGGACTTCCCTCCATGTCCTGAGACCTAGTGGTTTCTTTGCCAAGCACGCTTTTTGCCTTCGAACGCATGGTATTGCCTGCAAAAAATGAAAATGATAACAGTATTGTCGAATGAATTGAGACTTTGTTCTCACTAGGCGTGCCAAAAATTATATTCTAATTTGTGACCAATAATATTTTATGTATGATATAATATTATTATATTATTATAAACATTATATTTAATTATTTAAATTAAAATATTAATTTTAATTTTATTATAGATAAACGTATTTATTAATTTCAAATTATTATATTTTTTATTGGTCATATTTTTATGAAATTTATGTACTATAAATAATAATAAAATAATCATAAACTTAAATGTATTTTAATAAAAAAATATAATAATAAGTTTTAAAAAATATAAATGAGTGAAGGTGTTTAAAAACTAAAATAAATTAATAAAAAAATACAAGTTAGTTCATTGAATTAAATTTATTTACACTTGTTATTTCACTTTTTTAAAAGAATAAGTTTGATTTGCCTTTATTTTATTTTTTTTAATAATTTAAAATAGTATTAATTTGCATAATTAGGTTGTATAGCAAGGTTAATGTGAAAGGAATTTATTTATAAAATTAGCAAATAGGATAATTTTTAAAATGTGTTTTGTAGTTTAGTGCATTATCATTATAAAATTTCATTTTCATTATATTGATATCTTGAAATTTTAATATTGTCGTATTATTTAATACAAATAATTTTCTAACCTATTTAATGTATTTAATAAATGTGCTTATTTTTTAAATTATAGTTATGTTATATATGTTACAAATAAATTATAGATTAAAATATAAATATAAAAATAAATTTAATCATGCACTTTTAATTATTTCATATTAATTATATAATTAATATTCTTAAGTAATTAAATTGCATTTTTTTTCTTCTTTTCCTTTTTTTTCTCCTTCTTGTTTTTATTAATTTTTTTTAAATCTAAAATATAACAATAAGAGAAACATAAATTTTCACATAAATATATGAAAAAATATAATCAGGTTTTATTATAACCTTATAGTCAAAATCAATAACTTAGTAAGATTGACTAATAAATTAAAAATAAATAAAAAATATGTTCATGCGCATAAGAATATTAATAAATTATAATTAATCTACATTTAAACTATATAGACCCAAGAAAATTAAAACCTCATATAATCACACGTAAAATGCACTTTTTATGTAAACATGATATTAATCATCCCAAATATTATAAAATGTAATAATATTAACATGAAAAAAATAGCAATTTTAATCTATCTTAACCTACATAAGTATCATTGAATTTGCAATGATATTAGTTTCATTTGATATATGCAATAGTAACAAAATCTTAGTAATCACATTAACATACAACTACCCTTATAAAAGTGATATATGTGAAATACAAAAATTAAAGAATTTAAAGACATATAAATAGATTTTGCCAGTTGGATAAAACAAGACACACAAAGATGCAATGAAGAAAAAAAAAATCAAATTATAAGTCAAAAGTTAATTAAGATTAAGTCTTATTGCATGAAAATAGAATGCGCAAATATAAAAGCTATTCGTTACTAATATTTAAGAAAATAGCTACAACTTTGTAAAAAATAAAATATTTGTCTTTGAATAGGATTAGAATTTTATATTTGTTGATACAAATACAACTTTTTATTTAATTAAATAGCTAATTTTAATAATAATTTTTTAATTATGCAATTAAATGGTTATTTTTAATGACAATTTTATAATTTAATGTAATCATAAGTTTGTAAATATTTAGAATAATTAAAAAAAATAAATTAGTATAAGAGAGATTGAGTGTTTAATGTTGTTTATTAATTTTATTATAATAAATTAAATTATTTTTAATAAATTAATAATACTTATAGAATTAAGAATATAAAATTACAAGAGAACTTTTAATAGAAGTACAATTGTTATTAAATAATATTAAAATTTTAATTTATATCAATTATACTAATATTAGAAATTGAAACTATTTATTGATTTAGTGACCGATAAGTTGTCGCTAAAAATTATTAGCGATGAGTTTAAATAGAATAGCTTCTCACTTTGAAAGTATTAGCGGCGGATAAGTTGTCTCTAAAAATTATTAGTGACAACTTGGTATAGAACAACTTCTTATTGCTTAAAATATTAGTGACAAAAACACTGTCGCTAACGTAATTAGTGATAGATTTTCATCACTGTTTTATGTTATCGGCCACAGATAGAGGCAACTATTATTACAAATACGTTTTCATTAGTATTTTTATAAATAATATAAATCATGAAGATATTATTGATAATGTTAATTTTCCTACTTTCACACATTTATATATATTACACATAATTACATTTCAATTAGTTATTATTATAAGATTCAAATAAAATTCATCTTAGATAATAATTTTAATAAAATTATTTTACATACAATAATTTATCATAATTAATGATTTAAATAAAATTATTATCCAAAGAACGAAAGTTCCTTTTTCTTATCAACTAAGGTTTGATTCTTTTGTGAAACATTTTAAAATTATTTATCCTGAATATATCAAGTTAATATAAGAGAATATACTCTTAAAATTCCTCGGTGTTGAGATTTAGTTTCGATACATGAAAACTCAATCGAGAATACTTAAACTGTAAGTATATATATATATTGGATAGATTCAATGGAAGGTGGGTTAAGAGGTATACGAGCTAGCTCTGATTTAATTCCCATGTGAATCACAACACACAGCTATTAATTAAGGGATTAGTTTATAAGGTAAGGTCTCCTGCTGTGTGTTGTGATTCACATGCGAATTAAATCAGAAGCAGCTCGTATGTCCACCTCCACAGCCCACCTTCTATTACGTCCAAATCGAATTATACATATATATATATATATATTCTCTTGTTCCGGTATACTGGATTTGTTCTTTATACTAGGAAGATTTTCCTTCTTTAAGCATCAATTTTAATCATAGTTAATTAATTATTTTTAGAACCTATGAAAATTAATCGTAATCCCCTCTATTGATTTTATGATAATGTAAAGATAATAGAGATGCATGGCAACTTGCCAATTAATGGATACTACGAAGGGCGTTTGACTTATTTTATAAAAATCAGCTTATAAATACTTAGAGTTTATAAGTTAATTTGAGCTTATAAGCATTTAAAATTTTAAGTAGTTATATGTTTAGTTAAAGTGCTTATAAGTGATCGATAAATAGTTAATATATTTAATAAAAAATAACGAATAAGCACATTTATTATTAATGCTCCATTTGTTTCACGGAAAACAATTTGTACATGAAAAATGTTTTTCATGAATCCGTTTTTTGTTAGTTATGTTAAATTAATGATATATATTCATTTCATATATGTATAAGTGTGTTCACATTTTAATAAAATTATCAAAGTTTAGAAAACGGAAAATGACTTTTTGTTTTGAAAAATAGAAGTTATTTTCCTTAAAAATGACTTAGTTTTCCCTTTGATAAGAAAAATATTTTTCATTGATCAATTTTTCTGAGTGCCCCAAACACCAAAAAATTGTGAAAAATGTTTTTCAGACAAATATTTTCTGTGAAACAAACGGAGCCTAAGATGACTAAAAAGGATATTAATGAGATTTATGATGAAATTTTAAAAATTAAATAAGAATAATGTAGTAAAAAACTTGATCAAACTAGCTCATAAATACAGGGCTTATAAGTACCAAAATAAAAAGTTAAGTCCCTCAACTTATATTTTTTTTTTAGCTTATAAGTTCAATTTATAAGTTCAAAAATTATTATAAACAAATAGGTCAATATATTTTTAGAGCTTAGAAACTGATTTGACCAATTTATAAGCTACAACAAACACTTTTTATGATTAATTTTCCTTTTTATACAGAGATATAGAAAATAGGAAAATTTCGCATTAATTGATGAAAAATAAATAAAATACAAGGTGAAGTATTTTTTAAATAAATTTAATTAATCACTTACACAAAAATTAACGTCATCAGAAAAATTTGATAGTATTAACAAAACATATAGATTGATTAATAAGTGGGTTGTGCCTTTCGTTCGTCAATTTCAGGACCATTTTATAAGCCCATCAGATAACTTTTAAATTTAAATCTCTTACCCAAAAAAGATTTGCACCTCATAAGTCACTATCATAAAAAAAAAAAAAAAAAAAAAACTCACTAATAAACACTGATAAAAACTTCTCAATAATAAATAATAATTACATTAAAGGAGAGAAACACAATAAAACCTCACTAAAAAGGTAGCACATACACTCAAAATCTATCAATAAAAATAAATTTAATGATTTATTCATTTAAGATTTATCAATAATAATATATTTTAGGATATATGCCTAAATCCGTTCTAAATGAATACAGGTATAAATAGAGGTGGACACAAAGTGAGATATGGAGGGACCAAATTTAATTAGTTATATAATTATTATAATTAATAAAAATTTATAAATTACATTTATCAAACAATATAATTTATATTCGTTTTTTTTTCCTAATTCGGATTTAACAATTTGACAATTTGCTTTATTATCCCTAGTTAAAGTATTAACTAAGGTTAAATTTTTTTTATTGATTATGTGGCATGTGTATCCTACATAATGGAGTGCCATGTTAGCTCTGGCACATTCTCCCTAAAATTGAAGAAAATTTTAATCAATTTTGAATAATCGAATTATTATATAAAAATTGAAATTTTTGAATTAAAATATGAATTTGGGAAAAAGTTAAAATTTTCTTTTTTATAATTTCACCTTTAGAATAATATGAAAGTTGAGTAATATTATTGACTTAAATTAAAATTGAAAGAGAAAAATAAATTGAAAAACTATGGATAAAATTAACTTTATTTTAGTTCATTCCATAAACAAAGTTAAATATAATTATTTTAAAGTGTATATTTCGGACCATTCAATATCAACAAATTACTTAATTTATAAATCAAGGCATGGAGATCATACCACACAAAAAAAAAAAAAAGGCTTTAATAGTAATCTTATTATTTACAATCCTAAAAGTATTAACTTACTAAAAGAATTTAATTGTCCTATTATAAATTAATTATCATCCTAATTCATTGTTATTTAGCTTGGCAAATGACAACTACATTCCAATAAAACTAAAAATTGTTTATTAATCACCTTATTCAACTCATGCATATCTATATCCTTACCAAACTATTATTATATTGTGGTTAAAATTAGGGGTGTGCAAACGGTCGGTTCGGTTCCGAACCGAATCAAACCGATAAAACCGAAAACTGAAAATCGAAAATTTTAAAAACCGAACCGAACCGAATCGAAACGATAAATTTTGGTTCGGTTCGGTTTTAAACCGATCAAACTGAAATTTATAAAATTTCATATTTTTAACATTAAATCTAAATAATAAAAACATAAAAACAAAAAAAATTAGAAATCAAAACTAAAAAATCTTTAGGTTCGGTTCGATTTTCTTTGATTTTAGTTCGGTTCGATTCGGTTCGATTCAATTTGATTCGATTTTTTTGATTTCCTATATATATTAATAATTTCGGTTCGGTTCGATTTTTTTAATTTTTTTATGAAAATAACCGAACCGAACCGATTAACCGAAATTATCAAAATTATAAACCGAACCGAACTGATTAATTTTTAAAATCAAACTGATTGAACCGAATTAATCGGTTCAGTTCGATTTTTCGGTTTAAACCGAAAACTGCACACCCCTGGTTAAAATATATACATGTTCCAGAAAAAAATAAAAATGAGGGGCCAGGGCCCTCCAAGCATATAGCGACTAATTCTTTTTTAAAAAAAAAATCAATAAAATATTTTTAAAATAATTAAAGCATAATTTTTTTTTAAAAAAAAATACAAATTTCTTATTTAATTAATTCTTTGTTTACAAAATTTTTATTTTAAAGTATAATAAAAATTTTAATTAAGAAGAAGTCGAGTGCAAATAGGACTAATTAAAAACTTTTAATTTATTTAAACTCTAAAATATTCGTAAACACAATAATATAAAAGATTATATATATAGTAATTACAAGTTACAAATTATGCAAATGCACAATTGAATTCTTTTTATATAATTAAGTTCGTGCTTTTGCAAATGCTTTTGTTGTGATATTGACAACTCTGGCTGTAGACTCTAAATATCTTAGCTAAATTTTGAGGATATCTATATTTGCCAGTTTGACAGCCACAGCTTTCTGGTTTTTTTCATGTCATACAGTGGCGGAGCTTGAATTATATTTTTTGAGGCCAAATTAAAAATCCTTCATGAGGGTAATCAAATATATATCTTTTTATTAAAATTATTATTATTTTAAAATGTCTTTTTTTATAAAATTTTATGTCCACTAAAATTTAATGAGTTTTACTCAAATTTACAAAATTCAGCAAATGCAATTAACCTTTAATTTTAAAAGAATTCTTATCTTTTTTTTCTTCCAAATATTTACAATTTACAAGTAATATTTATGTAGTCATTTTATTAAATTATTATTGATTTAAAATTTGAATCAAATTAAAAATTTTGTTCAATATCGATATAATTAATTTATTTTCATATTTTTCATATTATTTTATGAACCAAGCAAATCCTAGATAGTGATAAGGCGGCTTTTAGTTGTTTTTGCGTGTATTTTGTCAACGTTATTATAATATTCTTAAGCACACTGATTAAACTCCATCCACATCCTCATAATGGCGAATATATTATGTATATATTAAAATCAGAAAGGTTTAATCCCTCTTCTATTGCAAACATAATTAGAGGCTGTTTGACATTATTATTAAAATTATGATTAAAAAAATTATTTTTTTAAATATATTAATTATAAAATAATAAAAAATAATTTAAAATTAAATTTGATAAGTTTTAGTTATAAAAATATTAAAATAATAAAACTATATTTTTAATAGAATTTAAAATGGTACTTTTATTCAAAAAAGCAGTTTGGACCATCTAAACTCAATGTCAAATAGGCACTTAAATATGTTTGATATTACTATTAAAGTTGCTGTTAAAAATATTTTTTTAAAATATATTAAAAAATTAAATTTAATATTTTTAATTATTAAAAATTAAAATAATAAAAAAAATTATACCGCCTTTTATTAACAACATTTAAAATCGTATTTTTTATTTCCCTGGAAAATAGTTTTTGTCCTTAAATTAAAATGTTAAACATGAACTTAGAGAATATTTATATTAATTTATAAACTGAATAAACTAGCTTATAAGCTCTAAATACAAGTTGATCTGTTTATTTATAATGATTTTTAGGCTTATAAGTTAAGTTTATAAAAATAAATAAATAATCTACGGATCAATTTTTTATTTTAGTGTTTATAAGTTATGTACTTATAAACTAATTTGATTAAATATTTTATTATATTATCCTCATTTAATTTTTAAAATTTTATTATAAATCTCATTTAATATTATTTTTAATCGTTTTAATAATAAATATGTTTATAAGTTATTTTTTACCATACACGTTAACTGTTTAAACACTTATAAATTTAAATTAACTTACAAACACAAGGCGCATATAAATTGATTTTCATAAATTAAGTCAAACATTCTCTTAATATAATTGGAAAGGATCTCAATCATTTTATATGTTTTATTTTTTATGTGGAAATATCAAATGCTGGGTGCTATGGTTTATTCAGTGGTTTGATTGAGGAGAGGAATCATTTGGATGGTAAGATGTAGACATTAGTGAATGGACGGCTCTAAAGTATTATTTTTTAAAGAGTTTTAATTATAAATTATAATGATATATTTGGAATAAAGTTGGTGTACTATTACAAAAATTCTTTTCTATAATTCATTCTTGTAGGTGTTCCATCTTGTAATTAAGAATATATAATTAAGATTAAGATTGATGACTCATTTGATAGTAATTGGTGTTCATATTAAATATTTTATAAAAAAAAAACCATGAAAAACAATTTAAAATTATTTTTCAAGTTTTAGTTAGATTTTGAAGAACTGAAGAGCTAGTTCTGTTCTCCATTTAGAAAAACAGGAAACTTTATTTTCTATTTTTATTTGAAAAAACATTTTTTTTGATTTTTTATTTCTTAAGAAAACTTTTTAATTCATTTTTTATGAAAAATAAAGAAAAATACGAAAAACGTATTTATTGTAAATAATAAAAATAATTATTTTATTTAAATGAATAAATAAAATATTCATATCTTTCATAATTAAAAAAATATTATCAAATATTTTTAAAACTTTATTTTTTTTTAAATTTTTTATCATGTGTTATTTATTTATTTTTGTAATAATATGATTATTTTTAATTATTGTAAACAAATTATGCAATTAATTAATTTTAATTATAAAAAATTATAGCATAATTTTGATTATAATTAAAAAGTTATTGTTTTCCATTTGGAAAACGGAACTTTTGTTGTGAATAAAACAATTTTCCAAATTTTAGTTAAATTTTAGAAAATTAATTTCTTAATTTTTTTTAGAAAATTATCACATGTGAACACGAAACTTTATTTTAAAGTTTTTAAAATTTTTTTTTACAAGTGAACACACTATTTTTTTAGTTTTTTCAAGTTTAACTAAGATTTAGAAAATAATTTTAAATTGTTTTCCACGGTTTTTCAATTTATGATAAAAGTTTCGTTTTTCAACTTTTTTTAAATGATAAAGATTAATTGTATTATTATACTCAATTCAACTTAACTTAACTCAACTTTTATTTTAAAAATTTGAGATCGATTATATGGATTCTCTTTCTCCACTCTAAACGATTTTAGGTTAAATCCTATAATAATCATATTATTATACAATGAATAAATAGCACATATTAAAAAATTTCAAAATAAATATAATAATTTATTTTTTAATTATGAAAAAATTAAATGAAAAATTTTAAAATTTTTTAATTAAAAAAATTACATTTTTATTATTGATAAGTAAACATATTTTTCATATTTTTTATTTTCATAAAAAAATAAAAACTAAAATTTTCTTAGAAAAAATAGAAAATAATTTTCTAAAATCAAACTGCCCTAAGCTTCTCTAATTCCTTATGATATTATTATAAGTTGGCAAGTCAAGTACTTGTTATATAGCTCAAATCATATTCAATAGACAACAATATGAGATTTCCATTCAATAGAGACAAGATTAGTGAGTGAAGTGCCATTGCCATTTGCCACCCTTGATAATGCCCGTAAAAGACAACAGCACCAAAGCTTTTTCATGTCCAACAATCTCCCAGAAAACTATAGGAAGGGAAAAAGATAAAACAAAGAAGCATTAAATTCAATGATAGTGATCACTCGGAGATTCAGCCAATAATGTGGCCTTTGTCATTTGAAAATGAAACATTAGCATTCATCATCCACTCATAGCGTAGGGTCTCAGCTTAGATCCAAAACCCATTTCACATTTTGCACTCTCCTTTGCATCTACTAATATAATTAAATAAAATTAAAATTGTAAAAGAAATTAGAAGATTTCAAATTTAAATACATCATTATTTATTATAATTTATTATATTTATCATTTGCTTTTCATTTAGAAGGGTATTCTCTTATCTGTAGTTAGAAAAAAAAAAGAAATTCCAGTTTGTTTCTTAATTCTGTGCCATTAGATCCTTTAAATTCTGTCTCCCTATCATCTGTCAATTAAAAATAAGAAAAAAAATTAAAAAAATCTTTGTATTTTTAATCTAGAGAAAAAAAATTTAAAATTAATTTTTTAAATAAGTACAAAAATTTCTAATTAAAATTAAATAGATTATTTTTTAGTTATAAAAATTAAAATTTTATTTTATCTAATTTTTTAATATATAAAATATTAAAAATAATAATTTTAATATTAAGTCATCTTTGTTCACCATGATTTTCACTTTTTTAATTTTTAATTAAAAATAATAAATAATTTATATAAATAAAAAATATATAAATTTATAAAATTTAAAATTTAATTTTAAATTTATTTGACCATCTATAAAAATTTATTATTTTTTTTATTATTATTATTCATTAGCAATAGATTGAGCGTGGCCTTTTTGCAAGTGCAGGGTCCCATTTCTTTAAGACCCAAATGTGTAATAGTGCTCACAGCCCATGAATGATTAGTATTTTTATTAATTTGTGAGATTGCCACTTTGCTAGAGCGCACTTTGATCAGAGATCTTTGACCACCTAAGCTTTGTGCTTTTCAAACTCACACTTTTTCTTTATTCAATTCAAAAAGGAAATGCCACTTTGTCGCTAAATAATTGAGTTTTTGGACTGCTCTCCCCCTACCCATTGCTATAGAAATTCAAAAGAAATGATGGTTTCTAACAGTTGATGTGGCCTTTCATCCTCCATATTCACTTTCACTCATTCATAGTACCATTTGTTTAGACAAATTGTCCAAAGAAACATCAAATGCCATTTTTCCTCCATTTTTCTAATCTACTAGCAACCCATAGGAGTGAAAACTCTAATTTAAATCTATTATATAAATAACATGCTTATAATTATTAAATTAATCACTATTTAATTTTTAAAATTTTCCATTATTTTATAGTTTTGATTAGAGTTAATATCTCACATCAGTTTTTTGGCACTCCTTACCTCTTGAACTAATTTTTGAGGGTGAATTCGGCTTGACTTTATTTTCTTAAAATAGTATCAGAGCTAATCAACTAATGTTTGGACTTCTCATAAGTATTTTACGCTCAAAATATTTGATTTTAGGTGTGAGATGAGTGCGTTAATATCCCACATTAATTTAATATAAGATAATATATCACTTATAAGATTTTAAACACTCCTCTCTATTAAGTTAATTTTTGAAGTGAGTTACATCCAGAATATTTTGTTAAGAATTACCGCCCAACAAATCAATGAGCCACTAGCCACCTATTATTTTTAAATTTTCATATTTATTTTAAATTGAGAGATAGAGATTGTATTCAATATCTAGGTTACTAGATGTAAAATAAGTTGTAAAATATCTATTACTAGATGTGTAAATTAGAGAGGAAAGCAATATTTATTACTAGGGTAGAGATGGTGCCAATATTTATTACTAGCTAGATGTGTAGATGTAATAATAATGGGACCAATGGACTTTATAATAAATTGAAAGTTTGAATGAATATTAATTTGATTCAAGTGGTATAGTGTACAATTAACGAATTAAAGTGGTATAGTGGTACATTAATTTTATTATATGGTTATAAATTTATCAATGATCTCTAGCTGATGTTTCTATCTTTAATTGAATTGAGAAAATAAATTTAATATTATATATTAAAAAAATATTGGTGATATATATAAGTTCTCCGTTTGAAACAACAATAATTGATATCATTCCTACATGACAATAATTTTCTTTTTTTTTTTAATAAAAAAAATAGGAACTTACAATAATTCTATTCTTTTTTTTATTAATTTTATCCATAAAGGCCTCTCACTCAAATATTTTAGTAAGATTATTCAAGGTCCAACTTAATGTCTGGCTATAGTTGGGCTTTACCCACCTGTTGGAGCCCTAAGAATCATGTGATTGCAAACTTATGGGCCAACACATGACAATTTTCAGATGAAACCCAAAGAAATCATCAATTCGAAGACCAGCAACAAACAACAAAAGAAAAACGCTTAACCAATGTTGGAAGATATTGTTTCTCACTTGGTCAAATAAACCGCATCTCTCTGCTGCCCAATCTCCTCATTATATTATTATCTATAATCTATCTATGATATATAAATTAGCCAAATAAGCTAGTCAAATATTTGTATTGTGCATAAATTTAATAGAAATTATTTTTTTTTATATTTGATTTAATTTTAATATTTCATTTTTTATTAAAATCATTTCTAATTTTTTTTAGATAATTTGATTATTAAAATTTATAGCATGTAACTATAATACTCTCACGTTAATATTTTATTTTTAATCTTTATTTGTTCAATTTAGATTTTCAATAAAACTATATTTCTTTATCACTTTTGTAATTTATTTTCTATAAAAAAATAAATTAGTTTATATATATATATAATTAAAATATTTCATTACTCGTGAAAATAAATAAATAAATAAATAAAATTAAAAAATAAAAAAGTGTCACAATTAGTAGATAAATATAAAATAAATAATAATTCTAATTGTACAAGATTACTTAATGGATTTACCATATATATATATACTGGTCATCTTTCTACCCATAATGTCACATGCATCTTTTTTCATAAAGTCCGAGATATTAGGATCATCTCAAGAAAACTTTTCATCATTAAAGTTTTGTGTGTGAATCATGAAGGGTCAAGAGGGAGAAATCAATTTATTGAATCAAAAGATCTCTCTCAATTATTTATAAGACTTAATTAAATTTTACATTAGGTACACTTTTTAGATTTGTGAAAATTTATTTGTTAAAGATCCATTATTAAGGTAATAGTTGAATTTTATGTTTATGATTCACATTATATTTATGATTTATTATGATCTATTAAGAATTATTTTATATATGGTATCAGAGTCCTAGGTTTTGAACAATTAAATTTCTCCATTAAATTTATGATGAACATGATGTTGATATGCTTGTTGGTAGATCTCGATAGAATTAAAGTGTAGATCTTGAAAGTTGAATATTAAGAATTAATTATTAATGATTAATTAAGAAAAAAATTTAATTAATTAAGTTCGGTTCAATGAGATCATACCATAATCATGAATACGGTGAACTAATAAAAAAACCACTTTTGCCAAAAAGTAGTTAGTTTTTTCTTTTTTTTAAGAAAATTAAGTTAGCTGAAATTCATTGAATTAGTCCATGAAAGTTCAACATGATAAAGAAAACGCATTGGAAAGAATGATCTTTTGAGAATATGCTCTCCTAAAAGCAAGGAAAGTAAAAAAAAAAAGTTTTATATCCAATCTAATTTTTAATTAAATCTAATGATTGAACAAATATAAGGTTTATTAAGATACAAAATTTATATGCATGACCTATGTTATTTGTTTTAGTTTGTTAGTCACCAAAGTGACCAAACTAAAATAAAATTAAAATTAATAGTTTGCTAGTCACCAAAGTGATTGAACTAAGAATAATGTTTATATGCATATAAAACTTATTAATAATCCATACTAATAAATGCCTATGATAAAAAATGGATTAATTGATACTCACTACTCATTAGAATTTAAGAATTTTACCCAAAGGTAAATCAATTATTATATGAATAGTAAAAATTATAGGGACAATAATATTTGATCAAATTAGATGTCAAAAAACAACATGTATATTTGATGTATTATTGTCCAATCAAGTTTAAAGGCATTTAATTTAGCATAGTATATTATAGTATCTACTCAAAGAAAAACTATAGTTTACTCTAACTGTTTAAATTATCTAAATCTATTTTGAGCATATAAATATCATATTGCAGTTGTTTCTCTTCATTCGCAAGCTTAATTTATTATTATTTTAATGTGTTGAACTTTTTTGAATGATGTGCGAAAGTCAAGTTGCATTTAGGTGTCTTGGACCTTAACTTGGTATTATTGAAAGATAAACTCATTGCTATTATGAATACAAACATTGAGAAAGAGAAGTTATACCATAAACAATGGAAATGGTTAAACAGATTGACCTTATGTTTTTACGAATGACTATTACCAATAACATTAGGGCTATAATTTCACATATTGAAAATGCAAAAGAATAACTTAACCTTGTTAAAAATAGGTTCTATTTTGAAGTTAAGTCACTCATTGATACTTTAATGGCATAACTCATGACCATGAAGTATAATAGGTTGAAGAGTATGCAAGAGCACATTATTGAAATGAGCAATATTGTAGCAAAAATAGAAACCTTAAGGATGATGGTTGATGATTCCTTCTTATTGTAGTTTATTCTGAACTCATTACCTCCTGAATATGGGCTATTTTAAATTAATTACAACACTATTAAGGACAAGTGAAATTTTAATGAATTAGCCACTAAGCTAGTTTAGGATGAAACAAGACTGAAGAGTTAAGGGACTCATTCTGTCAACATTATGGGTCAAGAAGCTGATAAAGGACTTAAAGTTAAAGCCTATAAGTTTAAGAAGAAAAAGAAAAGATCTTCAAATGTTACCTAAGCTAAGAAAAATGAACAAATGGTAGATAAATGTCGCTTCTTTATAAAAGTAGGACACTATAAGAAATATTGCCTGAAACATAAAGCTTGATTCGTAAATAAAGGTAATCCTTATACATATGTATATTTCGAATCAAACTTGATTGAAGTTCCTAATAATATTTGGTGGCTTAATTCTAGTGCTACTACTCATATATCCAATATGATGAAAGGATTCCTTATATCCAAATCGCAACCCAATTAAGACTTCCTATTTATGGGGAACCATATGAAGGCTCCAATTGAAAGCATAAGGACTTCATGTTTAGTTTTAGATAATATCTATTACCTAAACTTATTACAAACCTTCTATGTCCCTTTAATTTCCAAGAAGGTCACTTCTATTTCAAAACATGATGAATCTAGGTTTACTGTTAAGTTTGGACATGAATATTTTAGTTTATTTAATAATAAATAATAATTCCAATGAAATTCTTACTAATAGTCTATGCAACTGAAACTTGATGATAATTTTTTTGAATCCTTACTTGTCACTTATAGTAATGTTAGAATTAAGCATACTAGACTAAATGAGAATTCTGCTTTTTGGTGGCATAAGCGTTTGGGTCACACATCCAAAGAAAGATTAAAGAGATTGGTAAAGAATGAGATTCTACCGAGTCTAGATTTTACTGATCTTAATGTGTGTGCGGATTGCATTAGGGGAAAGCAAACCAAACACAAAAAGAAAGGAGCCACAAGAAGCAATCAGCTTCTTGAAATAATACACACTAATGTATGTAGGCCTTTTGATGCTCCATCTTTTGGTGGAGAAAAGTATTTTATCATCTTTATTGATGATTTTTCACATTATAGATATATTTAATGAAAAATCTCAATTAATAGATGCACTTAAAGTGTACGTAAATGAGGTTGAAAGGTAATTAGATAGAAAAAAAAATAGTAAGTTTAGATATAGGTGGTGAATACTATAAGAAACATAATGAATTGAGACAATATATCCTTGTCTATTTGTATTCTTAGAAAGTCATGGCATATGTGAACAATATACTATGCCAAGTACTCCTCGATAAAATGGGGTGGTTGAGAGGCGAAATCGAACTTTAATGGATATGGTTAGGAGTATGATGAGTAACTCTTATTTACTTATATCTTTGTGGATGCATGCACTTAAAACCAATGTATACTTATTAAATATGATTTCTAGTAAGGTAGTCTTAAAAACACCTTATAAACTATGGACTAGAAGAAACTTGGTTTAAGGCACTTGCATGTTTGGTGTTGCTGAGTGGAGGTAAGAATTTATAATTCACATGAAAAAAAAATTAAATTGTTGAACGATAAGTGGATACTTTATTAGTTATCCATAGAAATCTAAAGGGTATAGGTTTAATGTTCCAAACCATAGTCCGAGAATTGTGAAAACTGGTAATACTTGATTCCTTGAGAATGGTGAAGTAGTGGGAGTGTTAAGAGACAGGATGTGGATATACAGGAAATTAAAGTTGATTTTCATGTGCCTATTAATGTTCCTATATCACCCTTACTCCATATGTTGTTCCGACAGTTGTTGAACATCTTAAAAATGCTGCACATAATGATGAAACACACCTTAAAAAAGCTAACCTATAAAGATCTGATGAAGGTGATCCATAAGAAATGCCATTAAGAAGATCTTAAAGAGAACAGAGATCGACAATTAAAAATGATTATGTGAGTTACTTATAAGAGTTAGATTTTAACATTGGAATTAATAAAGATCTAGTTTCTTTTTCACATGCCATAAAAAGACAGAGTCTGTTGGTTAGAAGTCACGAAAGATGAGTTAAAATCCATGGAATAAAATAAAGTATGAGATCTTATTGAATTGCCTAAAGTATATAAAGAAGTTGCGTGTAAATGGGTCCTCAAGGCTAAGAGCGACTCAAATGGCAATATTGAACAATATAAAGTAAGACTTGTTACCAAAGGTTATACTCAGAAGTATGGAGTTGACTATAAAGAGACTTTCTCACTAGTTTTAAAGAAAGACTCAATAATAATTATTATGGCATTGGTAACTCATTATAATTTAGAGTTACACCAAATGGATGTAAAAATAGCCTTTCCAAATGAAAAACTTGAAGGGGAAGTTTATATAGACCAACCTATAGGTTTCTTAGTTGAAGGAAAAGGCCATATAATGTGTAAACTTAAGAAATCAATATACAGACTTAAGTAAGCTTTCCACCAATGGTATATTAAGTTCAAAGATACCACAAAGTCTTTTGATTTAAAGAAAAAGTCATTGATCGAAGTATATATCTTAAGATCAGTGGGAGTATGTTTATTTTCTTGATTCTGCACATAGATGATATTTTAGTTGCTACAAATGATTTAAGCATATTATATAAGACTAAAGATTTTCTCTCAAAGAATTTTGAAATGAAAGATATAGGAGATGCATCTTTTGTGATTGGAATAGAAATTTCTTGTGATAGATCACAAGAATTGTTTCAGAAAGCCTATATTAATAAAATTTTAGAGAGATTTAATATGCATAAATGTTTAGTATGAATTGTTTCCATACAGAAAAGGGACAAATTTAGTCTCAATCAATATCTTAAAAATGATATGGAATGTAAAGAAGTGGAATCAATTCCTTATCTTTAGTTGTGGGCAATTTGATATATGCTCAAACCTATACAATTCCTTATCTTAGAATTGATCACTAGAAAGCTGCAAAGATAATTTTATGGTTCCTGCAATGAACTAAAGATTTCATGCTCACTTGTAGGAGATCTAATCAATTAGAAGTGGTTAGATACTTAGATTCAGATTTTGCTAAATATGTTGAGAGTAAAAGTCTATTTTTGGCTACATGTTCCTATTAGCTGAAGGAACAGTATCATGAAAAAATGCCAAAATAGTCTGTCATTGTTTCATCCATTATTAAAGCAGAATTTATTGCATGTTTTGAAGCTACATTTCATGCATTATGGATGTGGAATTTATCTCAGGACTTGGGGTAGTCGACACCATTAATAAGCCATTGAGAATTTATTATGACAATTCTGTAGCAATATTTTCTCCAAGAATACATATTCCAAAGGTACCAAACATATGGCATTAAAGTATTTTATTGTTAAGGAGGAAGTTCAGAAATGAAGAGTGTTTATTAAGTATAATAGTATTGATCTCATGATAGCAGATTTGTTAATTAACGATTCACAACCTAAGATATTTAAAGAACATTTTTTTATAATGGGTCATGATTGTATTAATGTATAATGTATTGGCTTTGACACTCTGAGCTCATTGATGTATTTCTAACATACATTAAAGTATTTCATGTTTCTTATGATTCTGTGCACAAAATACTTTGAGTGAATGATGATAGAAAAAATCTTTTAAGACATTATTGTGAACCATGATATGATATGATATATATATATATACTATTATGAACCAACTATGGTAAGTTGTTAGTGTTGTGGTATATGAAAGGAAGTATATAATTAAACAATATACAACTACCATAACCCACACGTAGTAATTTATTATCGGAAGGTAATTATGAAGTGAATTATGGAAAAGATTTATTTATTTTTTGGGCTCCTAATATTTATGCTATTAAAATTTATATCACTTGATTATCATGCCAAGTGGGAGAATGTAAGATTTTGTTCGTGACTTTAAAAAATTAAGTGGATCAAAATTAATTCCTTTAATGTAGCCTGATATTAATTGATATTTATTTTAATTAAAATAAATCATAATTCTAATTGTACAAGGATTACTTGATAGATGTACCAAATTAAGCTATATATATATATATATATAAAGCTGGTCCTCTCTCTACCCATAAGGTCACACATACCCTCTTTCATAAAGTTTAAGATATTAGGGTCATCTCAAGAAAATCTTCAATTACTAAAGTTTTGTGTGTGAATCATAAAAGGTTAAGAGGGAGAAATCAGTTTATTGAATTAAAGGGTATCTCTTAATTATTGGTATGACTTAATTAAACTCTATATCAGGTATGCTTTCTAGATCTATGAGAATTTATTTGTTTAAGATCTATTATTAGGGTGATAGTTAAATTTTATATTTATGATTTACATTATATTTATGATTTATTATGACATATTAAGAATTATTTTATAGCTAAATGTAATTTTTTTAAATTATAAATTAATATAATTTATTAAAGATAAATTAAAATATTAATATAATAGTATTTAAGGAAGAAACTAATAATTAGCAAGTCAATATCTCTTTAGGAAGTACTATGTGACAATTTCTAAGGAAAACTTAGCCTGCTTTATAATCTTCTTTACATTATTTAAAATATTACAAATTATAATACTACTCAAATTTTAAATATAATAAAAAGTTATCCCACTACTAATAAAATTATAAATTTCGGTAAATGTCGATTTCTATGTAGAAGCCTGAAGGTTATTTTTAAGATTCGGTTTTGATATATAAACATGATTCTAAATATTAAATAGTCTTTTATATTTAGGATTATGATTTTATATATATTTCCCTATAATTACAATCGATTTTCAGGTAAATATAATCTGGGAAGAAAAAGGATTTTTAAAGTTTGAATAACTTTTTTGTAGCTTTATCTTTTTTTTTTATTGGATTGAAATAGTGTTAACTGTCCTAATCATAATAAAATTGTTTGTTTTCATATTTATACAATTATAATTAAATGCACACTAATTGTTATATAATAAATGAAATTCATAAATTAAAAATAACTATATCAAGATTCAATCTGTAAAAATAATATTTCTACAATTTATTATCTATAATGTATGTAAAAAAGTGGGAAGGAGAAGAACATTGGGATTACCAAAAATACCCACAATTATTTAATATTATTATAATGAAAAACTAAATTTAATTGGACATTAAATAGTAATTTATTTTAAATTTTATTATTTAATTAATTTTAGAATTTATATAAATTTAAAATTATTAGTCCTACATGCATGTACTTAAATTCTCTGTTTTTTACTATAATTCAAAATAAAATTATATAAAAAATTAATAAAAAATTTTTAAATCTAATAGCACATAATCAAATAATTTTATATATATATATATATATATATATATATATATATATATATATATATAAAATACTCAAAGAATTGCATGGGCTTCTGTAGCAAAAACTTAGCTATCACTGCTAAAAATCTAAAGGCCTTAATTGGACTCAAAACTTTAACCACACTCACATGTTTATCGTTGAAGCACATTGTCGCTCTCCATCATGGCTACCATTGCATTCTTTAGCATCTCCACCTTACCTTCATCTCTGATGCCTCTCCATCAATCAACCACCCAAACTGTCTCACCAAGTTCAAACTTAACGGCAATGCCAAGCTCTCTTAAATCCTTGCCAATGTCATTATTGGAGTTCATGAGTTTTTGGTGAAAATTATGTAGAAAAATATGTGTGCAAGAATAGGAAATAAAAAACTTATAACAACCTTGTCTCCACATTAAATTGAGCATGTCAAAAGTCATGTGGCCTTTTTCTCATATGTGTGTAGGATTTGTGGGTGTGCTAAAGATACTAAGATCTCAATTATGTAGTGTGAATGCGCTAATCTGACTTCTAATATGAAAGATTGTGAAGTGGAAAATAAAAGATCAAATTTTCTCTTAAGTTCCTTGACTCCACTAGGATGCAATTCATCAAGATATCTATTGTATCAACTTAGGAATTTAAGAAAATTATAGGCTAGGAAAAAGAATTATGAGCAAAAGAGTGCTTGAAAATGAAATTGCTAATTATTGCTAGGAAAATATGTACTGAAAGCTTGATTGGAAATTGAAAATAGAGCTAAATTAAATTGTAAAGGGAAATATGTGCAGTGAAATTGTAAAACTGAGCTAGAATCGAAAATTGGATTTGAAAGCAATGCAAAACTAAGCTGTAAATTAAAAAGATCGCTTTAAAAAACTTCAAATTGATTGCTGAAATTAAAAAAGTGCTGGTTTATGAAAAGTAAATAATGTGCTTGAAAAATTAAAAATTGTTCATTGCTTGGAAATGTAAATGATTGCAGTTGAAAAATCAAAGTCTATGCAGAAAAATGTAAATTGTGCGCTTACTAGGAAAAGTAAAGTACCTGCAGTGAAAATGTAAAAAATATGTGCAAAAAGTAAATGAGAGCTTTGAAAACCAAAGATCTGATTGCTGGAATTGAAATAGGTGCAGGAAATTATAAACTGGAATTGAAATAGGTGTAGGAAATTTTAAATTGGAATTAAAAACTAAAAAGCTTGATTGCTGGAATTGAATTATGTGCAAGAGCTGTGCATTAAGGCTAAAAACCGATTATTGAATTATAAAGAGCAGGATTGAAATTAAAACTGAGCTTTAGAATTGAAAGAACATACTGAAATTGAAAGTTACAGTAGATGTGAAACTATAAACTGAAGGTTGAATCTAAAGTATAAGGCTAAAAAATAAGCTAAAGTAGCCACATGATGACTAAGAGATAAAAGACTGAGAGTCTATTATTGTTGATGTGTTGGCTATGTGGGTTGAATGAAGCTTGCTCAACTATTTATAAACTTGGTTTGCTTAGAGGCCGAGGCTTGTATCTTGGAAAACTTGGTGATCAAGTAAATTGCTTCACTAACTTCTGCATCCTTATATACAATTATTACATCTTATGATTCAACTTCAGTTTTCCTTTACCATGAAAATACATGATGTTAATTTTTGCTTGCTCTTGAAGAGGCAACTAATTAGCTCTACTTGCTCCTTAAAAGATGTAACCACTTCTTATACTATAGCTTGATATTAGGAAACCAACTTTGATGCTCCTTATCTTGTACAACTGCTTCTCATCTCTAGTAAACACCTCTTGATTTTAGGAACCAATTTACATGCTTCCCACTATAAGATGATTACTGCACTTTGACTCTTGATCTTCCTTTTACTTGAACCATGGGCTGGGCCATTTTATATGGACAATTTAATTTTAATTCTTGAAACCATTATTAATTTGGGCCTAAAAAATTAAATTTCAATTGTGGTGCAAACAAAACCAAATTCAGACTGTTACCAATAATAAAGTACTAAAAGGCATAAAGCCACCAGAACTCATAGCATGTTTGACCTTGACCTTTTCTTTAACTCTTTTATATTATATCTTCATAAATATTTGGGTTAGACCCATTGACATGTTATTCATAAAACATCTTTTCACTTATCATTACCCAATTTACCAATAGATTCCACTTTCATTTCATGGAGCTTATCTTATAGGGCCTTGGCAAGGCTTTCCATTACATTCATTTACATTCTTTCCTTTAAAGTTAGAATATGTGCAAATGGGCCCTTACTTTCTCTTATGCCTTCATTGGCTACTTTGAAAACTATATGCTTTCTCATGTAATTATAATCTATTTAATATAATCTTATTATAAAAAAATACAATAGCAAGTATAGTGTCAAAATAAACAAAATTATATACACTTCTCAAAATAGCTTCACAAAATGGTACAAAATACTCAAACTAGACTACATCAAACCTTGGAGCTTATGTATCAAAAATCTACTGACTACTACACTTACTCGTGTCCCTGAAAATGATAGAAAAAAAAAAAAAGGAATCAGTATATAAATTCAACGAGCAAAGAATTATATGGGAAAAGAATATATATATATATATATTTTCAGGCACATGAATGCATCATTCTTATGAATGGTTATACAACACAAACAAGTCACAACAAGGCAGCTATAACACAAACAAGTCACAACAAGGCAGCTATATCACCGAAGGTTCCCCCTTCCCTTTACTTTTATATCATATCATATATCCAATGTGCCTACCCATAATGTATGCATGCTCTCTCCTTTACTTTCCTTTATCTTTCCCATTGGGAACCATTGGGTATTCCATAGCCACTAAGCACAAAACAACTCGAATATGTAAAACTTTTGTGAGGTAAACAAATAATATAAACCTTTATGCTTTCCTAATTGTAGTGTATCTAATTACGTAGTTAAAAGATGCATGAGTGCATATGCATAATAAGACATAATTTAAGAAAGAAATTTGTAATTTCTATTCACCTGGATGGTAGTCCTTTTAACATTAACACTTACTTCTAATTATGTATTTTCCTTTCAACTCTGGTCCTTGAAACTCTATCTCCCAATCTATATAGAAAGAGTATATAAGATGTATTTAGCTAACTATTTTATTAGAAATAGGTTATGGTTTATATTTGAGAAACAGAAAGCCTTCGGCAATCAATCGTATAAATCTTCGGCTCATGAAGTTGAATGCATGAGTTGCCTATTGTTTACTTAGTTTAGCTGCCGAAACTTAATGTTTCAGTTGCCGAACCTGCACTTTCTAGAAAGCTTATTTTAGGTTTATTTATCTATTCTATTCTTCCAATTATCCCAAACACATTCCTAAAGTCATTATCATTATTTCTTCATTTAGATAGGTTTTTGTTTAATATTATTTATTTAATAACATTTATCCTTTTCTAACTAATAATTCATTTAAACCCTAATACCAAATATCACTTTAAAGAAATCCAAAAATTTTACATCCTTGTTCTATTATTCTAATTTCACAATTAAAATGACACAAGCATAGGAAAAACTGATTGATGCTCTTAGGGTTTCTTTATTTATGTGTTCTCCCCCTTTTACTTTGGATTCTCTGTTTTGGTTCTTTATAGTATTCTTAGACTAGAGTGTATTTGAGTTTCTTTTATTTACAAAGGTTTAAAGATGAAGTGTGACACCTATTATTTATCCTTTGTTCTAAGCATGTTGTAGAGGTAGTGACGAGCCCTGTGATCAAAATACCGTTGGATGATAAGCACACTAAAGTATTTTGGAGACTATGGAATGATTAGAAAATTAATAAAATAAAATAATTTTGGCTTTTTAAGAAATTAATTGCATTGTTTTAAAAATAAAAGGTTAAGAGTGTATTATTTATTGGGCTTAATTTAATATTTTTCAAGGTTTTACATAGACTTAAAAAAAATATTTAATTGAGTTAAATTATTTAATTGAGTTAAATTAAGTAATGAAGTCCATTTAACTTTTAATTTCAAATATAAATGGATTTAGGTTTTATTTTATTTTAGGTATTATTTAAAAGACTTTTTGATTAATTAATAAATTAAAAAACAAAAAAAAAGGAAAAAAAAAGATTTTGGCGATAGTAACATCATCATCATCATCATCGTCATCATTATTATTTCAAAAAAAAGACTAAAGATGAGAAAAGATAAAATGGTTGCCGTGAAGATTAGATTAGGTTTATTTTTTTAATTTTAATTTTTTAAAAACTTAATTTGATCAAGTTTATCCTATCACCCTGCTACTATAAATATATCATTATAGCTAGGGTTTTGGGGAGAGGCTAGAGACTATTAGGGTGGTTGAAATTAGAAAAATTTAGGCTTTTTTTTTTAGATTTATTGGTGTGTGGGAGAGTGATACACTCATTTCATATAGGCATTTTATGATAGTTTTGTATCTATTTTGCCTTATTATTTAGTATTTTTATGTTTTTAGTCTTAGTTTTTGTTAAATTGTTAATTTTGGTTACTTTATATTTGATTTTGGAATTTTGTTATTTTTGATAGGTTTTAAAGTGATTTGACGGTCAATGATGTATTAGGAGAAGAATTGAGGCAGTTTGGAAGCTTGAAGAAATTAAAAAGTTTAAGAAATTATGTTTTTTAATCCAAACCCATAAAAATTTGCTTGAGATGTTGCATAGGGTACATTGAATCTTGCTTATGGCAATGTCGTAGAGCTTAAGGTATGACACTGGGTATGTCACAAGTCAAGCGCAGTGAAAATGCAACTTCAAACTTGCAACTTCAAACACGCCAAGAATTGCATGAGGAACAGCTTACTCAATGTTGCTAGGTAGTGCAACACTTGAAATCCTGCTTAAGATATGACATTGGGTATGACAAATCTGACACTAGGTATGTTAGAGGCGTGAAAGAGCATGCCAGCATAGATTATTTTTACACCTCATCACCTATGCACTCAATTGTCTTTGCCTCTTTTTGACCTATTTTAAAGCATATTTCAGACCATATAAAAGCATCATATCTAGTATTTTCCACAAGAAGTAAGAAAGAAAAATGAAAGAAAAGAAAAGAAAGGAAAGGTGCCATTAATTTCTATCGAATTTTGGAAGCTATTGGAGATGTCTAGAGTTGTAGAATTCAGAGATCTTGGATTCTTACATTTGGGTTTTTCTATTTTTAGCTTATTTTCATGTTTATTTTTTTTTCTTCATCATTTTCTCTTGTATATATTACCATAAATGAGTAGAAACTTTAGATTTTAGAGTTTGGTAATATGTTTTGAATTTATTTGAGTATTTGAACTAGTTTATTTCAGATTTTATATAAATATGTTTTAGATCTAGAGGAGGTACAAGGTTGGAAAATGTGTTTGATAGAGCGATAAATAAGAATGGAGCTGTTATTAGTGTAGTCCTAGTTACACCAAATGGGGAGCAAATGCTCATATCAAGGATATTATGTTCCCCTTCCACTAACAATATAGCTAAGTATGAGGCATGCCTATTTAGTCTAGAAGCTCTAATGGCATTTGAAGCCAAGAAAATAGAGATAGTTAGTGATTCTACGTTAGTGGTCTCTCAGATTAAAGAAGAATAGGAGATCAAAGAGGAGAAGTTCATACTCTATTTTGATTATGCTAAAAGGTTATTGGGGTATTTTAATGAAGTCAGCTTAAAACATTTACCTTGATCATAAAATCAACAAGCCGATGCATTGGCTACTCTAGCAGCATTATGGGAAAATAATGGGAGAAAGGCCATAAAGCTAGTAGTAATTTTAATGAAAAGTAGGGTCCCATGCTATGAAGGATTGATCATCGCCCACTTGCAAGAAGAAGAGGGAATATGCTATGATGATATAAGGAGGTATTTGAGAACAAGCGATATACCTTAACTGGCAATAAGAAAGAAAGAGCTACAATTCGAATATAGGCAGTTTAGTTTATGCTAGCTGAGGGGTAGCTCTACAAGAGGTTCTATGAGGGGCTTCTACTTATGTGTGTAATTGAAGAATAAACTAAGCAGATTATGGAAAAAGTACATGCTGGGTTTTATGGGCCACATATGAATGGAAAGGTACTAGCTAGTAAGATTTTGAGGTTGGGTTATTACTATCGACCATGGAATATGATTGTGCTAAGTTTGTTAGAAAATGTCATGATTGTTAGATACAAGGGAACTTGAATCATTTGTCACACCTTACCCCTCCGTAAGGCATAACATGATCCCGTAATATACCTAATGAATTACCGAACTTCGCCTACCGATAACCCATTAAATACACTACAAGGGATTTTAAACTAATTTTCATTCTTTTTTTTTTAAGTGGTGGGTAATTTTTAACAGATATTAAAAATATTTAATTGAAGTTAAATCATAATAAAAAATTTTAATTAATTCAAAATCTCCACAATTTTTACTAAAAATTCGGCAGAGTGTCGTCTATAATTTAGAAAAACAGTTCTTCAAAAACTTGTGAAAACACTCCTAATATGTATATCTCAACCCCAAACTCCGATATTTTCAACTTAACTCAATTTAAACAACTCAATCTCAGGCAATTCATTATAAAAAAAAAAAAAACTTTTCAAATATAAACTCAGGAATTTTCATAGTTGGGGAATAACAGTTTCATATTACAAGAATTTACATTCATCAACAACAAAGTTTCAAAATTTTGTTTTACAACTGCTCATGTCTTATGTACATACATACAGTTACATATATATCAAAATAACAATTTACAAGGGCATAATTTATATACCTGGTAGTAATACAAAAATTCTGATCACTTCAGTCCCAAGCAGCTTAGTCTGCTGCTTTATCCGTCTCTTTACCTGAGACAGCAATAAAAAGCTATCACTGAGCCATTGACTCAGTGATGCACAACTTAAAGAAAATAATAAATCAAACAGCAAATAAATTACAATTATTTAAATTAAATCAATTTAGATGTTAACACATATAAAATCATGCTTTATTTTTAAAGCCAAAAAATTTCTTAAAATAAATAAAATCATAGAACAATTTCTTTTGAAATGTCACACAGCTTAATCATGACCCAATTATCCAATTCATCCCAGTAGCCAAAGGCTAATGAGGAATACCAAGGCTAGCTAGCACAATAGATGAGTACTCATTCAATTTGTCCTCAACTGGCACACTCCTCAATACTTCAGCCAGAGAGAGAATTCAAAACCAATTCATCCCACTAAGCAAGCTAGTGAGGAATTCAAACAAATAATCACAATTGCTATGGTTTCAAACCATTTTAACCAATTTTCAAACATCAAAATAGCCATTGATCCACATTCAAACTAATTTCCCAACATTTGGGCCAACAACACATAAATTGTATTATTTCAAATATTCGATATAAATGAGGTTATAAATTAAATAATTTAATTTCACAATTCATTCAAATCAAAATCCAAAATGAAATTTGAAAATGAACTAGTTGTTGAGCACAAACCTTAAATGAGTCGTCTTTTGGCCTTGACTCACTTTTTCTTTGTCCTTCCCAGTGTCTCGTTCTACTGAAACACACAATTCAAAGTGTTTCAATACTTATTTAATTCATTTCTAATAAGTAATCCAAGAATTAAATTTTGTAGAATTCATCTACCCATAAAATTGAGTCCTTTGTACTTGGTATAATTGTGGTTATTATTCATTTGAGCAATTAGGTAAAATGTTGACTTTTTAATACTTAAGGGGTGTACTAGTTTTAATTACACCTACATACCATATTTTGGGTCACATTTTTGTTGGTATTGATTTCCAAACTCAATTCAAGGTTTCCCAGGAGAAATTGTAAATTTTTAGTTTTGGGTCACTTGCTTCTACTATTCCATTGGTCTTTCTACAGTGAAATTTTAGCCAACTTTCCTCCATCAAAGTTGTTCCTTAATGTCTTAGCTTTAATTTCCTTTTTGAATCACTCCATTTAGAGTTTTGTAGCTCAAGTTATGCTATTTCTAAGGTGGCTGGCCGGATTGGATCCAAACCCAGAAATTCTGGGCAATTAGGGTTCTGCCAGATTTTAGGAACCAACTTTGGTTGGAAATTTGACTTAGTTATGGTCAGAATTTGGGTTTGTGTTCTTCATGAAAATTGTTCTACTATGTCCTATCTTTCCAATGGTTCAAAAATTAGGTCATTTGGAAGTGTATATATACCAAGTTATGACCATTTGAATATGTAGTATTCATATGGTCAGTTCTGTACAGTGGCAGTATGTGAAATCCAGATTCAACCTAATTTTACACTCACTTATGGTCAGTTTTAGGGTTGGGTTTCTACATGAAAATTGTTGCTTTGGGTCTTAATTTTCATCTCCAAATGGCTTCACACCAATTGGAGCAACATAATTTCAATTATGGCCATTTAAGTTGACCATAGTCAGGCTGTCCAGATTAGCCCATTACCATTCACCATTCCATTCCAATTTTACTCATTCACTCACACTCCAAATCACCCCAATTGACCAATTTAAGCCTCAATTAGGTCAATTGGCATCAATTCTTCAAGTTCCCAAAATTTTCCCCAAATTTTCAATGGTCACAAACCCTAATTCACCAATTAACTCAATTCATTCAAATTAAAGCCTATTAATCACCTTTACTTATTTAATTAAACTTGTATACAAGGTTAATTACATTAAAGAACAACATTTCCCTCAAGTACTCATGGCTTCTGAATTTCACTATGTCCCTAAACTCATCATTTTTATTTCATTTACATCAAATTCTCATTCACTTCAAGTGCATATTCATGAATATAAAGAGAATTTAGAAGATTCATGACTAACCTCTAATGAAGTGTTCCCAAAGCTCCAATTCTTCTAATTTCTTCTTCCTTTTTGTTCTCAATATGCTTGCCAAGATCCAAGAACAAGATTTATTTAGGAAATTTATGAGATTTATGGGGTTGATTCAAGCTTTGAAAGCTTGAAAAATCATGGCCATGGAGGAAATGAGAGAGAGAGAAGAGAGAGAGGAGAGGGATGGCTACAATGAAGAGAAGAAGACTTAATTTGTCTCTTAATTTTTTTGATTGGTTATTTTAATTAAGTAATTATCCCCTCTTTTCAAATTTTAAAAATTAAAATTTATTGCATCATGCTTGGGTAATGTATGATGTCATAATGCTTTTTCATTTGAAATTTTCCTTTTCTTTTTCTTTTTCTTTCACGTACCTCTTCACTTTGAATCTATGTTTGATAATTTTAATTTCTCACATTTTATTGGACATTTACGTCATGAGTCACCTCTAAGGGTGAATTGACCAAATTGCCCCTTACCGGTTTGACTCGTTTTTCCAATAACACTGTATTGCTTCCTAAACTCTGATTCAATTATTTGACCTTGTTCTCAACTTTTTTCTATGGTTTTCACATTTCCTCTAGCTTCGTAATAATTCTTAGGGCTGGGATGTCACAATATCCCACTTAAAAATAGGGCAGCGATTGATCTCGCAGTCACTTCCTAGTACGGTCACCCATCGCTGTGGCCTTGGCTCATTTAACCTTTTATGCTTTGTTTTTCTTATTTCCATTTTTCTTTCATATAATTTCTATTAATTTTTGTTTATAGCTTTTTTAGGTGACTTAGATATAGTTCTAAGCCTCTTGACTATCCGGACTGGCACTGGTCATCAGAACAGTGAAATGTATAAAACTAATGAACATAGGGGTGTTACATCATTTACCTCTAAGTGAGCTGTATAGTATGTCTTCTTCTTGGCCATTCTCCATATGAGGGATATATTGAAGGAACGGAAGCGTGAAAAATACAAGTTTATACCATTGAATTCAAAAAATTTCACCTAGGATCACATGTATCATGCAAGATTTATTTTTATCTATTTGATTTCAATGATAAACAACATATTAAAACTGTTTTAATATGTTTTTGGATCTATATTTGCCATTTAAGATTTTAAAATTAATCAGATTAATTTTAGAACCCTAGATTAAATCAAGAACGATTACACTAACCTCTTGATGCACTGCAGCGTGTCTGCGCCTTTGAGATTTGTCTTCAGGACACCAGATGTTATCCCTCTAGTTTGTCTACACCAAGAACACCTATGGCAGCCCTTGAACAGCTTCTAAAGCTTTTTCTATTAATTAGAAATTCAAGTTCTACCTTTAAGAGATTAGAGATGTAAACAGGACACTAGAAACAATTTCTAGTGTTTTTAATTCAAGAGATTGATGGCTAATCTCTTTGAATTGATGACAGATGAAGAAGAATAGATGGAGAGCCTCAAAATGGCGTGACAAAGGAGAGGAGTGGCTGCTGGTTGTTTTTCTTTTTCATAACAACACTTATATAGCTAGGTTAACACATTAAACCCTTGCCACATGTCACCCTTTGATTAGCTCTAGGTTTAAGTGACCCAATCACATTGTGCCAAGTGTCAAACCTATATTTAATCTTGATTTTAAATATCTTACATGATTAAAAAACATTTGGAAAGCTTATGCGTAATCCCATGTGTCACCATCTCATGGTGCCACGTGTCACACTGTGAAATGACCAAAATGCCCCTGTGTCTTAATTTTGAGTTCTTAACCCAAAATAATTATTTTTCTTCTTATAATTTATATCAAATATAAATTAATTAATTAATTTCTATAAATTAATTTCTCATTAATTAAATTCATATTTAAACACTTTAAATATAAATTTAACTTATATTATACATCCAATAATCTAGATTTGGTTTTAAGTCATGTTAGGGACTTTGCAATTTAATTGCAAACCAAACCTATTTAATTAATCAATTAAACTCTTTAATTAATTAATTAAATCATATTTAAATAGGTAATAACTTGTGTATGTGTGTGACTTACTAGGCTCATCACTAATTGGCAATGAGACATGATATCCACTCTTAATATCATCAGAACTCTTTCTTACCATAAATGATTTCTCTAAATCATTTTATGAACCTCAAAGACCATGGTTAACACCTAGCATAGCATGCCATGGCCACCCAATTAGTAATAAGGTTTACCTTAATCATATGTTACCATGCACTAGAATCTCTTTGTTACAAAATCCCAACTCAAGCTGGAGTCATGGTTTATGTCAAACTCCATTTGCTATGAATATTATGTTCTCTTTTAATTCCAGTTCTTGATTAAAAAGATTTTCTCATCAGAAACTCTTTTCTGAATAAATCTATATGTCCTGGCCAGGAACTTGAAACATCAAGAACAATTAAATGAACATAGAATTTTATCTCTATTTACTTAGAGGAACATATTTCATCTTGATCAACACCTACCTCCATATATAACTAGTAGGAGCCAACAGATGCCCATATACCCATACATAGTACAAGTATGAAAGCAGTATCAAACTCAAACTATCTATATACAAAATAACTATGCTATCTCAAGTCTAAAGATTATATACACTGATATGATTTATGACAAAACATTGACAAGAGTAAACTCCATGTGCTTGTCATAAGTGTCACTGGTTCGGCCTACTTATCATTTATAAGTGCCTATCATGTTTGTTATATGGCATGAGACTCACCATTCCATCTTATTTATATCTCATATAAATAACTTGGGAACAAATATGAACACAATCTTTCTGGATAAGTCATGTCCTTATTATGAAGGATCCTCGATTGTGAACCTATTTATGATACTTTGTGCTAGAAATATTGTCATTCATATTCTTAACAACTTAAGAATAATATTTCTAGCAAAATATCAATGGACCTTTTCTATTACACATAAATATATTATGTAAACTGAAAAGTGGAAATGCCTTTCATTAATAAAAATATGTACAAGATACATACTAAATGATATGCTCTAGGGCATACTACTAAAATATATATGGTTGGAGAGATCACTCCAATAGCTTCAAATAGACACTAGTTTATTGTGGTGGCAATTGATTACTTCACTAAATGGGTAGAGGCAGAGTCCTTTAGATCAATGGGTGTCGAGTAGATGCCTTAGTTTGTTAGGAAGAACATAATATGCCAGTTTGGGATACCACATGAGATTGTATCAGACAATAGCTTGCAGTTTAAAGGAGAATTCCAAGACTTGTTCAAGGAATATGAGATTCGGCATCATAAGTCGTCACCCTATAGGCCACAAACAAATGGGGCAATGGAAGCATCTAATAAAAACATAAAGACCATCCTTAGGAAAACAGTTTAGGCTTATAGAGATTGGCTCGAAAAGTTACCTTACGCTTTATGGGGAGATTGAACCATTACTAGAACATCTACAAGGGCAACACCATTTTCTCTGGCTTATGGAACTGATACAGTTCTTCCTATTGAACTAGAAGTTGAGTCAATGAGAGTGGCATTAAAAGCTAAGATTCCTGAAAGTGAATGGGCTCAAAAAAGATATGAAGAGTTAGCCCTGATTGATGAAAAAAGAATGAGGGCTTTATGCCATATGCAAGCTCATTAATGAAGGATTGCTTGGGCTTTCAACAAGAAGATCAAAGTAGGTGACATGGTGCTTAAACAAGCCTGACTTGTTTCTTCAAACCCAAGAGGAAAATTTAAGCATAATTGGAATGGCCCCTATTTAATGAAGAAAATTCTACTTGTAGGAGCTTTGTGATTATCAAATTTGGATGGGAATGAATTTCTAGAGTTGGTAAATTTGGACAAGCTGAAGAAATAATTCATATGAAAGATAGGTTCGCTAGGCTGAAAACTTGAAAAGGGTAGTCTAGGCAAAAGTTAGAGTAAGGAAAAAAAAAATAAATAATAAAAAATAATAAAATAAAAAAGAATAAAAATAAATAAAACTAAAATAATAAATGATGGGTTAAAAACCAAAAAGGTGGTTTAGGCAAAAGGAGAGCTAGAGAAGATTCAAGTGGAAAACCTGAAAGGGTCATTTGACAGGTTATGAATTTTATCTAACTTGGAAAAGTTAATTAGTAAAGTTGTAATCTGATAAAAGAGTAATGGTGTACTCAAATTAATAAAATAAAGTTCATTTGCATTAATAAAGATAGCATTTTATTTGATTATTAATGTGATAATACTTATTCCAAAAGGATAACATTAAGTAATTAAGTAAGAGGACTTATACTCTTTGCCTCATATTAGGCCTGCTACTATTATTTTCATTCGTATGAAGTAAAGCAACCCAATTTTTGTATGTATCACTAGAAGTTGCATCAGGTGACTTAGTGACTTCATGTTTGATATTGCACTTCTTCCAAGTGTCCTTAACTTTTTACAGGAGCCTAGTGGTCAATTTGCCCATATTGAAATGACAGTCATTTAGAGGGACAATATAGAAAACACCATAAGATCTAGAAAAGCGACCTGTAATGTAGAATGAAGTCTTAGTTAAGCTTGTAAAAGCTACACAAGGTAAGTAGATCTTTGTAGTCATGTGAGAGAAGTCCCACCAATTAATGGTCTAATTAACTGCAGTATCAACTTGAACAGTGAACTAAGCAAGCCACAAAATTGATTCAGCAAGTTTGAGGAGCCATCTTGATTGAAGATTCTTTGGCCAGGTTGGAACTTTAGTTGGAATAAATAGTAGTTTGAATTTCTCTTGCAGCCAAATATAAAAAATAATAAGAAAAAGAAAAAAAGAAAAAAGAGATAAGTCGAAAACCTTAGAAGGCGGCTAAGGCAAAAAAAAAAAATAACTAAATTGAAAACTCAAAAGGGTAATTTAGGCAAAAGTTTGAGCATTAAAGCTCATTAAGATGAAAACCCAAAAAAGGCGTATTAGGAAAAAATTAGAGCAAATAAAAAATAAAAATTACCTATAATAGAAGAGGGTTGCTTGAAGTGTTTGGTAGAATCCAAGTTCACCTTATCTAAACCGTTGAAAGTTTCAACTAACACTATGGGAGCCAATGTGGCACTGATTCGTGATTCTTCCAGAATATGAATAATTTGATAACTGCCATGTAGAGACTCATGTGATAAGAGGTAAAAAGTGATTAAAGAGAAGTATAAAACATTAATGTTCTTTGAGTTGAGATAAACCTAATTTTCACCACGAGCAAGCAAATAGATAAACCCTTTCATAGGAGTAAGAGAACGAACTTCTTTCCATGAAAGCTTAAAAGAAGGTTGTACTTTGAGTTGAAAATCATCCTCAAAAGATGGTAAAATGATGGAATCATGGATAGAAGGTTTCCTACCTAATATGATGCTGATTCTACATAAGTTCTCAAATTTTTGGAACTTGAATACATAAGCAGTAGGGTCCCAATATTGAACAGCAGCCATCAGAAAGAAAAATCTAGTTTAATATTTTGAAGATACCTTAGGCCTTCTAAGAACATCCCAAGCAATGTCTTCCAGTGAGTAACATCTACATCTTTCATCCAATTCTTGAGCATAGTTTTGAGCATGGAAGGCATGGTGATATTGATAGAGAGAAAATTAGAAAGAGAAAGAGAGAGAGATGGATACTAAAGTGAAAAACAATGAAGGAGAAGTATACTTTTATAGAGCTTTGGAGGAGAATCTCAAATAGAAAAGGAATAGCATTTGGAGAGATAAGTATATATATATATATATATATATATATATATGTTTATCCTTATCTCTCCAAATGCTATATATATAAAGAAATCCTAATCCTAAAACAAAGTGACTAAGATGGAGCCTTTTAGCCTAAAAATGAGTCTCCAAACTTGCATTCTTTTTCTTATATTTGTCTTTGAAATAACATGTAAAATTGCATTTTTAACAATGAGAAATTACAAAATGATCCCTGGACCTTTTTGAAAATTTTATTGAAGACCAAATTTTATTTTTTCGCATTTTTAGGTATTCAAAATGATTTTTTTTTTCAAAAAATTGGAAAATTATATTTTGGCCCTTGAGATGGAAAATTAAAATTTGTTCCCTGAGTGGGAAAAGTTTTTGCAAATAAGTCCAAATTCCCCAATAAGTTTCAGAAAAATAACCAATCCCCAAGGGAAGCTTCGTAGAATTTGAACACAACATTATTGGTGTTTGAAAACTCCAATGTACATCATTTGTGAATAATCTCACCAAGTTTTCAAGTAAGATTTCCAAAAAAAAATTGCTTAAAGTCAAACTAAGCGAGTATCTAATTCTCCCTCAAAAGAAGATATGTAGGAAGTCTATTTGGGCCTAGATTCGAATCTTCAAAATATCATTTTCAAAGTTAGCACTTGTAAGGCTTAGAATGAGCAGGTTTTTATAGTGGTAAGTCCTTAGACATAGCACGACACGTTGTGTAAGGCATATAATGCATGCATCAACATCTCACCTGCAGATGAATAAGGCATAGAATACATGCATCATCATAGGATTTTGTTGCAACCGTCGGTCTCAAAAGGAGCAGGGAACAACATCTTGGTAGCTTATAAGGTGTAGAAGGCGTTGAGTACAGCAAATGCATTCATAACTGTGAGAGAATTTGATTCTCCCTCAAAAGGTGATACGTAGGATGCTTAGAGGTTCTAGGTACGAAGCCTCAAAAATTCCAAAATCACACACTTTTGTTATGGCCTATGCAACCATCAGTTTCAAAAGGAGCAGGAAACATAGTTAAAGTTCTGACCTAACTCAGGTAGTGAGTATATCATAAGAAGGTGATATGCTCTTTGCCTCACTTCTTTACATCATATGAGTTAAGAACTCTTTGATGAATTTTGACACAAGTACCTTTGGTATTGTTTTCAAACTTCGCCAAAATGAGGAGGCAAACTTTGGATAACTATTTCTTATCCTTTATTCTAAGCATGTTGTAAAGGCAGTGAGGAGTTCTATAATGAAAATACCATTGGATGGTAAGAACCTAGAAGTATTTTGGAGACGATGGAATGATTAGAAAATTAATAAATAAAATAATTTTGGGCTTTCTAAGAAATCAATTACATTGTTTTGAAAATAAAATGTTAACAGTCATAAGCCTGCATTATTTAATTGAGCTTAATTTTATATTTTTCAAGATTTTAAATAGACATAAAAAATATTTAATTAAGTCAAATTAAATAATGAAGCCAATTTAACTTATAATTTCAACTATAAATAGATGTGAGTTTGATTTTATTTTAGCCTTCATTTAACAGACTTTTTGATTAATTAACAAATTAAAAAAAAGAAAAAAAGAGTTTGGTGGTAGTAATATCATCACCATCATCATCATCATTATTATTTAAAAAAAAAAAGAGATAAAGATAGAAAAGATAAAATGGTTGTGTGAAGATTAGATTAGGTTCAATTTTTTTTTATTTTAATTATCTTATTTATTTTAATTTTTGAAAACTTACTTTGATCAGGTTATCCTATCATCCTACTGCCATAAATACATCATTATAGCTAAGGTTTTAGGGAAATGCTAGGGTGGCTAAAATTAGGAAAAATTTAGGGTTTTTTTTAAAGATTTATTAGTGTGTGAGAGACTTTTTCTATTGAAGTTTTCTTCCTCCTCCTCCTCCAATTTTATAATCATTGTTTTACCTACATTCACACACTAATCATGTAGTTTAGAGAATCTAAATAATAAATTCATCCAAAATTATTTTGTTTTATTTGTTTCAACACATTCCTAAGATCTCCAAGGTGCCAAAAGGACCTTGAAATTCTGTTGAAATCATCCAAAGAAGGTAAATCTCTTATTGGGCACTACAACTCTAAGATTGCTATGTTCTTTCTTTTTTAGTTTTTTGTATTTTTATATTCTTATTTTGTTTCTGTAATTTAAATGTTCAATTGGATTCAATGAGTTATTTCCATACGGAATAGCAAAAAGCATTTTTATTTTATTTTTAATGATTTTTAAAATTTTTTGTGCTTAGCTGAATGCATTGTTATATAATCTGACTTTGTTAAATTTATTTCCATGCCTAGGAAATTTATTTTATGTTGTACTTTTTTCAGGTGATAGTTTAAAATGTCTATTTTTCGTCATATTTTTTTTTATTTCATTTAGTTCTATGTAGATTAATTATGAATTTTTTTATTAAATCACTATTCTGATTTGTCAATTTTGTGGTAACAGTACATAATTTTAATATTTTATATTAATTGGTGCATGAAATTAGGGGATTCTTTTTTCTATATTTTAATTTAGTGTCTTAGAAATCTTGTAATAAAATGTAATATTTGTTTGAAAAGTTTTAGTATTTTTTAATTTATTTTTATTTTTTAAGTCCTTTTTTCTTGTCAATTTGCATTGTAACTTATTTATTGAATTTTCTGTGCATTTTAGGTTGCAATTTTCAATGTTCTCATTTTTCCATGTTAAAGTTTAATATGTTTATGGTTGTCTATATTTTTTTTTGGATTTTTATATTAAGTTTTATATTTTTATAGATTTTTTAAAATTTATATACAGATATAAATTTTTCTGGAAATTAAATAGTTTAGTTAAAATAGGACTCTTTTATTTATTTTTTTAATCTACATTTTTTATTTGTTAGGATTTTTTTGAAGAATGTTAGACCTACTAGAATTAGGATTAATTAATTTGATTAGATTAGGATATTTAAATTAATTAAAATTAAATTTTCAATTTCAATTTTGACTTACTTAGATAAATAGTTGATTTTTTTCTTGTTTTCAAGTTTATTATTTTTTTAATTTTTTTTAATTCTGTATTATTTCATTCAAATATTTACTTTTTCCCACTTTTGAGTTTTTTTTTTTATAAGAATGAATTGAATTAGCCCAAAGTCTATAAATGAAATCTGAACCGAAATTATAAAAGAGATGGAGTAGAAGCGGATGTTTTTTGTTGATGGATCAAAGGGAAATTTAAACTCCAATACCCCCTAGAATGGGATGCAATGGGCCAAGGTGTAACGTCCTAGACTTTTGTGCTCTGAATAGTGCCATATTCCGTCAGTGAATAGTACTATTCAAAGCTAGTTTGAGGAAGAAAAAAATAAAATGAAATAAGTATTATAAAAATCAAAGTGACCATTGAGTTATGAACTTAATCGGTATTACTGAAAAAGATTGACTATAACCCGATGAGGAGTATTTTGGTTATTTGATATCTAGAGTTGACTTTTGATCTAAATGTTCACTAAAATGAGTGACATTAAAATTTTAAAAATAGATTAAAAATATGAAGTCATATGGAAGTGAAGAAAGGACATAGAGGGAATTATTAGAATTATTAAAATTATAATTATTATAATTAATATTTAAATTTACAATAGGATAAATATGAGTAATATGAGACAAATTTCATTAAATGAAGCCATCTTCTTCCTCTTGAAGTCCCTTTGGCCGAAACCCATGCTTGTTCTTCCTCCCCCATTTTCAAGCTTCTAAAGCTTGATTTCCCATGCCATTTCGCCATAAAACCATACTTTCCTTCACCAAAACTTGAACTTTCACGTTGGAGAAGTGTTTGACAGCCAAGAAAGTGAGAGAAACTTGAAGTTTACAAGCTTGGAAAACTTGCTAAGAGAGGTTAGTGCAGCTACTAGTCTCCCTTTTTTTTTTTTAGTTATTGTTAACAAGTTAAATTGAGTTAAAATGAGTTGATATTGCATTTAAATGAAAGAAAATGATGGGTATATATGGAAGGGAAAATTTGGAAGCCATGGGAAAAGTGAGAGTTTGATGGTTTTGATTGATTTAAATTTGTTTAGTAATAGTAATTGATGAGTATGCATGTATTAGAAGTTGTATGGCATGTGTTGTATGAAAGGGAGATGTTGGAAGTTAGGGTTTTGCATGAAAATTTAGGGTTGATGATATGTTGGTTAAATGAGGTTGTTGAGGTCATTTATTGACCATTTAATGTGGTTTGACCATGAATTGAAGTTTGGATGTTGATTGAATTGTGGAATTGGAAGTGCTATTTTTGGTGTAGGAATTCTGGACCTTGAGTCCAGCATGATTAGGCAGCCATAAGTAGAGATACATTGCTCCAACTAGTGTGAGGCTAATTGAAGATAAGACATAGGACATAATGCCACAATTTCCCTGCCTAGAAACCGCCCATAAGATGGCCTAAAGTTGGCTTGAATTCGGGTAACCAAATGCTAGACCTGGAAAAATGACTAAATGAATAGTAAATGTTCAAATGGGCATAACTCACTGTAGGAAGCTCCAATTGAGCTGATTTTTGAACCTATGAAAAGCTTAGACATAGGAGAACATTTCATATGATCAACTTAGAGACAAATTCTATCCCTAACCCAACGAATTTGCTAGTCCAAGTTGGGTTAGCAAATCTGACCAGAACCAGAACTCGACCTGAAATTCTATACATTGATCATACTCAACCAGTTTTGGCAAAAATGAAATAACTCAGTCCACAAAACTAAAAATGCAGTGAATCCAAAGCCAAAACCTCCATAAGACCTATAACTATAATTTTGGTGTTTTGACCAAAACCCAGAACCTAATGGAACTTGGGCAATTTGCTAGGATAATTTTGTACTTCCAATCCTAGATTTCTTGAACTTGAACCAAAATGCCATTTGACCTCTGGATAGTAGTTAAATCATAACTCCTACTAGGAAACTCCAATTGAGATGAACCAAACTTTTCTGGAAACTTAAGAAACAGGACTCCAACTTTGGTTTAGGAACTTTACTCAAATTTTTAGTGTAAGGACCCTAAAATGGGAATTGTAAACACTAACCTGAACCTGAAATCCTGAATATACAGGGTTCATAAGTCCAGGTCAATTAATTGGTCATAACTCACCCTACACAATCTGAAACTTAGTGATTCTTGAATATGTGCGACCCTAAGACATAGGGGAACAACTCATATGAAGGATATTAGGCCTAAATATGACTGTAACATGTCTAAATGGTTGGACAAATTTGGGATTCTAGAATCTGCCTGGTTCTGGAATAGTAATGAGTCAATGGACTAGTCTTGGAAATTGACCATAACTTGAGTTCTAAAGCTTCAAATAACATGCTTCAAAAAGGAAAATAAAGATAAGACATAAAGAAATAACTTCCATGAAGGAAGTGTGGCCAAACAGAGTATACAACTTGACCAATTTGCTAGGTGAAATTAAGACTCCAATCTTGGATTCATGAAATCTTTTACAAAATAACTTAAGTTATAAATGCTATTTACCCTACATGGGTTAATAAACACATAAGGGATGCAAATATGTACTTGGGACTTATGTTTCTCATTACAAGTAACATGAAAATGCTATGAAACACAAATAGTGCATAACATAAAATAATGAAACTATAAGTGCTTAAAATTACTAATTTGCCCAATGTATGCCTAAACTTACGTGTATAGGTTGAATCAATTGATATACCAATTAGGGACCACAGATTGTAGTACTGCCCATATGGATGATCATTGATCGATAATATCTATCTGATATGATTATTCTTCTGGCTTTATGCCTGACACGATATGATTACTAGCTTTTATGCCTGACATGATTTTTGACTTTATGCCTGCCCGTTGGCCTTGTGCCTGACATGACATGATGTATACTTAGTAGACACACAGGGTATCTAACTAGTATATTCCCATATATCCAGTCCTAATAATCTATTATAGGTTACTTGGACATTGACATAAATTAAAAAGATTGTATTCAGAAACCCAAGAAAAGCGAAAATACAGTAACAATAACATATAAATAGATAAAAATCTCAATGAATTAGAACACTCCTATAGAGCAACAAAAATATGCAGTGACCTATAATTGATAAATATACATTTTTTTTTATATATAACACTACACACATAAAATAGTTGCTTGTGTTTATTTAGTTTATTTTTATTTTATTTTGTGCACCACTAAGCATACTGCTTAGCTCGTTGGTTTTCCATGCGTAGGTACTGGAGAGACTAACCAGTAGAGTCCAGATTGAGATTTTGAGCAGATCTGCACTAGAGTAGGACTCACCTCAGCAGTGTATATGGGTAGGGCCCATGGTTACCAATTGTATATTCATTTTTGTTCATTGTATATAAGGAAGCTTGTAATAATATTATGAGCTTGTATAATAAATTATAAACTATGTACATGAATTTTATTAATGAAATGAAATGTATTTTACAAGAAATGTTATATGAGTGATTGATGATATGAAATGGATATGTACTTGAGATATTGAAATATTGATTGAGATGTTTTAAAATAGAAAATTGTTTTTAACAGGTAAATAGTGAAATACGCCAAGTACTAGTAAAACAGGAGAGACTCCGTCCGTTTCCCCATTTAAAAAAAGAAAAAAAAAAGGATACAAGATTAATAATGGATAAGACAAGATTAGATGATAAGGTACTCCAGCACAGAATGTGGCGCACCTTACTCGGCTACACTATAGACTGGGTAAGGGGTGTTACACAAGGCCCTTATAATAGTTATAGGATGTGTTTTTTTTTTTTTTTTTTTTTTTTTGTTTTTGTAAAGGGCCATTTTATTTTTTATTTTTATTTTTTTGAATTAAATTATTTTCTCTTCCCTCCTTTCTTTAGCTAAATTTTTATTTTTTTATATTTTAATTACAACTATGCATGAAATTTGACTTAGTTAATTCATTTTAAACATAAGAATAACTTGGTAATATTAAAATTAACTTATGCATGTGTGATAGAAACCTTAGATTATATTAACTTAGAGATAATGCATGTAAACAAATTTGTATCAAATTAACTTAGTTAAATATGCATATAGGGGAACATGATAATTAATGGACCTTAGTACATAATCTAGAAAACGTTAACATGCATAGGACCCTCCTCTTCCTCTAATTTATGTACTTTAGATTGAAATACTTAGGACTTTTTTTTTGTATATTATTGTATGACATGTAAAATGACTTAGCATATAATTCATTTAGTTGAATATACATGTAGAGAAAGATGGTAAATAATGTAATTCTTTTAACTTAGAAACATCACATGATAGGACTTTTTATGTGCATGTACCTATTTGTTTTCTTAAATGGTTGAATTTTAAATATGTGTAATCTTAGTTTGCATAAATATATGACTGGGAATTTAATAAAAGATATAATAAGATAGACTTTAGGAATTAATAATAGAGGCTAACCCTTGTTCTAAGATAAGTCATGGCGGAGAGGGTGCCTAACACATTCCCTCTCTTGTACTCATTATCCCAAACCCAGTGTCACACCTACTCCTTAGTAAGATGTAACATGATCCCGTAGTACATCTAATAAATTATCGTACTTCGCCTATCGGTAACCCATTAAATATACTACAAGGGATTTTAAAACACTTTTCTTACTTTTTAAAAGTGGTGAGCTTTTATAGCAGATATTAAAAACATTTGATTGAAGTTTAAAAACTAGTTAAAATTTTTGTCTATTTTTATTTTTACACAAATTTTGAAAAATTTTTGGTAGAGTGTCGTCTATATTTGGGAAAAACACTTCCAATATTTTCAAAACAACCACAATTCCAATACACTCATTTTCACATCCTCATTCATCACAATCAATTCAATTCACTTATCAAGCCAAACTCATCATAAAAGAAACCGTCCATAATTTTTAATTTCCAGAAGAAAGTAAATAATACATTCCTTAAGGTACTAAAATTTTTGTTACAATTAAATTTGCATTTCCATTACACACCCAAAATAACATTTCAAAAGTTTTATACATATGCTCAAATAATTTACAGACATATATTTACATGCATATTCAAAATCTAATATACAAGGGTATACCTAATAATATACCTGATACTAGTCATAAGCAGTCTTCAAGGTGCAGCTGCAGGAATCTCACTCAACTGCTCTATCTCTACTCTCACTTGCGACAGCATACAAAGCTATCGCTGAGTGGTGAACTCAGTGGTGTGCAACTATAATTTAAAATGTAATACAATATACATTGACAATAATTATACCAAAATTTTGAAATCTCTAAATTTAACCAACTTCCAAATGTCAAAATTTTCATTGCCAATAATAATAATCACTTGTTAAAATAACCTTGATCAAAATTTCAATTTGTCAAATCACAACTCAACAGTAAAAATAATTCCTGCAATTATGAAAATAATCAAATTATTTTAACAAAATCATTTGTGCACAATATAATTTAAAATCACAATTTTTTATTAATCAAAACCCATTCTTTATCTCACTAACTATGCAAGACTAATCCGAAAGTGCTATTTTGGGGGTGATTCTAACTCCCTATGATCAGGGAGGTCGAATCTGGATTCTAACTCCTTATGGTCGGGGAGGTCGAATAATCGTGCACAATACACAACACAATAATGAAACCTCTGACGGGTCCACAACAAATACTTAGATCTAACTTGTAATAAGAGGAGAATATAAGCCTGTGCACATATCATGGTATTCGAAACAAAATAAAGCTAACTCCATTGTCTCCTCAACAAATGATGGAGACGGGTAATAACCTAGTCAAGCATCTGTAGTTAGATATAAAACAATATCATGCATTTTTTTTTGTCCTTTTTGTGAGCATAAATCACAACACAATGTTAATTCAAGATCAATTCCAATATTCCATAACTTTTTATGCTTATCACAATTCAAAACAAAATTTTGTATTTTATTCATGCAAACTGCCCGTCACAATTCAAAACATAATTTATCCAGTCCAAAACAATATTCAATAATTATTGAAATAATATTTCACAAAACTAAACTCATGCTTGCTATACCAATTTCAATAATCATTGAAATAAATCCCATAATTGATAAACATTGTGCATAAGGAAAAAAAATAAAATCATTTAATTACATAAAATATTCAAAACAAATTCAATTAAAAACTAGTTGTGCACAAACCTCTTTTGTCAACTCAATTTACTCAAACCTTCATTTCTCCTTCAAATATCCCTTTTCAACTGAAACACATAAATTTAAAGTGCTTCAGTATCCATTTCTAATACTTAAATTTCAATAATTAATTCATATATACTTAATTCTAGCCCGAATATGCTTAAATTAATGTTCTTCGAAATTTTCATTTCGGGGTTACTATTCATGACACTATTTAAGTCAATTTGTTGACTTTCTTATGCTTAATAGGTTTATTAGTTCTAATTGCACCCATATACCACATTTTGGGTGTCAATTTTGTTGGCATTGATTGCCACTTCAATTTCTAAGTCTCCTAAGAGAAATTACAATTTTTCAGTTTTAGTCCCCTATTTTCTACTGTTCAATTGGTCAAGTTGCTGTGGTAATTTGGCTAAGTTTTCTTCTTAGAAGTTGTTCCTTATTGTCTTAAATTTATTTCCCTTTTTGAATCACTCCATTAGGAGTTTTTTAGCCCAAGTTAAGCCTATTTTTCTAAGGCTGGCCGGATTTGGTCCAAACCCAGAATTCTAGGCGTTTTCTGGATATTGGCAGTTTTTGTACACTGACTGCAGGTGAGTTTTTGGACAGGTTATGGTCAAAATTTGGGTTTATTTTCTTCATGAAAGTTGTAGGGCTATGTCTCAGCTTTCCATCGGTATAAAATTAAGGTCATTTGGACCTTCTTAGATCAAGTTATGGTCATTTATGTAACTACTGTTCATTTGGTCATTTTTGTATAGGTTAGTGTGCCCTAATCCGGATTTGGCCTAATTGTTCACTAAGTTATGGTCACTTTCTGGGCATGATTCCTAAATGAAAAATGTGCCATTTTGTGTTTATTTTCATTCCCAATTGGTCTCACACCAATTGGGTCGATAAATTTTCAATTTTTGTCCCTAAAAGGGACCTAGGTCAAGTTGTCTGCATATTGGCCTTAACCAATCCAAATTGAAACTTGGTTCTAACAATTCACACACACCACAAATGGTCACAATTGACCATTTCTCAACTCAAGTAAGGTCAACTACATCAATTGACCATTTTCTATAATTTTTCTCCTAAACCCTAAGTCAAGAACCCTAATTTTCTAATTTGCACAATCCATGAACTTAAAGTGTGCAATTAACATCCACATACTCAATTTAGTCTACATATACATTTAATTCCAAAATTTTTCATCAAATCCAATCCCTCCCTAGGCTGGCCAAATTTTCATGAAGCTTTATACATAAGAAATTTCTTGATTTTCTATGCAATTCCTACTTATTCAAGTTCATTCCTATGCAATTTATTCAAAGTAAATTAGAAAGAAGCACCTGTTGAACAGAATTTTATCTTCAATTTCTCTCAATTTTCTTCAATTCTTCTCCTTCTAATCTTCCTCTTGAGGTTTAATTTGAAGTTTATACTATTTTTCCCAAAAGATTTATGGTGAAATTTGAGGTTAGAAAGCTTGGTAATAAGCTTTCATGGAGGTTTCAAGAGAGAGAATTGGGAGAGTTAAAGGGAGAGAGAGTGCCGTCCATGTTGAAGAAGAAAGAACCAATTTTTATTTCTTTTTTTCTAATTGGTCCCTTAATATAGTATTATCCCAAATTTTCATAATTAAAAATTAAAAGATTTATGGTGTCATGGTGAAGTCATAAAGGGGTTATTTTATTTTATTTTATTTTCTTTTCCTTTTGTTTTTCCATAACTTCTTCAATTTAAATCTATATTTCAAAATTTTCATTTCTTAGATTTTATTGGACAGTTAGGTCAGGAGTCAGCTCCCTCGCCGATTCAATCCGGTTTGCAAGTTATTCAGTATTTCTTCCGGATTCCTGACCTAATTATTTGACCTACTTAAAAATTCTTTTTTGTGATTTTCTCTTTTCCACTGTGTTCGTAATAGTCCTTAGGACCATGGCGTCATGTTTTCCGGTTCGAAATTTGAGTTTAGATTGACCTCGTAGTCATTTCCCGAGAAGGTCACTCATCGCTGTGACTCCTGGCTCATTTAACTTTTTATGCTTTGTTTTTATTCTTTATACTTAACTATTTGGCAATTACTGATTATTTGTATTCAGGGCTTATCTAGGTGTCTTAGACGTGGTTCTAATCCCCTTAATTGTCCAGAACGATACCGGTCACTGGAATAGTAAAATATACTAGGCTATGCAATTAGGGGTGTTACACCTAGGGCATTGGGCTTATGATAAAAGAAGGGTAGCAAACCTCTATAAGGGGTAAGTTGCCACCCACATCCCTTCTTATGAATTTGACCCAATTATTACTCAGGTAGCGACTCCTTTCCTCTGTTTTTGCGGCATTAATATGTAAGCATCGTGATAGTGTTATGGGAAGACGATACTAAATCAGATTTGAGGGTTCCACAGGAAGAGAGAAATGATGTGGAAGTATGAGAAAAAAAGGAAGGAAAGGGAGAGTAGGAAGGTTTTGGAATACAAAAAAAAATAGGCTCTAGAAAATATCTAAGGTTTTCTCCATTTTTATACTTTTTTCTTTCCATGTTCGGCAGCTGAATTTAAATTCTTCAATAATTGAAGACACCTCATCACCCAATACTATAGAATCCCTAACCTAGTTAATGTTTTAATTAGTGTCTTAGTTATTTCCTTTACCTTATCATTAGTTTAACTAGTCTCCTTACCTCTAAATCCTAGGAGAACATTTCGTTCTCTCGAAGCATATATATTTTGACATACTATCATGAGGGGTATTACAAAGCCATACCTAAGCATGGTAAAAGTATGATATTCTAAATAAGGCATTTTTTTTTCCTATAGAAAGGAAGAGTTGCTGGGGTAGAGAGTGTTTAGTGTGTGTGCTAGAGTGGATAGTTATGTAGAGTGTAAGTTGAGAGAAAAAAAAAAATGAAGAAGAAAAAGACAAAGAAAAAGAGTGTATATATGTTCTTGTATATGTATTGCTTTTGTTGTATTCATAAAATTATATTTTCTCTCCATCTTCAATCTCTCTTTTGTTGTGCTTTCAACATGGAGATGCAACAGGTCCATAGGTCGACTAGGAGTGGTCTTTGTTTTTGTAAACCAAGGAGAGGCGTGCATCACTTCCATTACCTCTAAAAATCCAAGGCACTTAAGCAATAGCTCCCCTTCTATCAGTATAAAGCTTTGGGCTTAGACATTAATGTGGTAAGGCACTTTATTGGATGGAGACTCTAAGTACTTCTTCAATAGGGTTCTCCAATCGTCTACAACAATCAAGTTAGCATTAAATGAATTAACTAGTATACCTCTTTTTGTAATTGATGGATGCCTCCTCCTTCTCACAAATATCATTCTATGCTAACTCCTCAAACATCCTCAATCCAAAAGCTATTTGAGCTAGTTCATTAGCCTCCCAATTGGTTTCCCTTAGGACATGAATCAAAGTTACTTTTTTAAAATCATCCAAAAGTTGTACTACAGCTGTAAAATAAAAAGTTAAAGAAAAACTTGCGCTCCTATACTCTCCTATGAGCTGCTTGATTATCAACTGAGAATTTCCCTGATTTGTATCCCCTCAGCTTCAAGCTCCTTGATGATCTCAAGGCCAATTATCAAAGTCTCATATTTAGCTTCATTATTAGCGCAATCAAACTCCAAGCAGAAAGATAAAGTTGCGTTGGTTCCTTTTGGAGAAATGATCACTATTCCTACTCTAGCTGATGTTTATGTGTTGGACCCATCAAACCTAAGGATCTAAGGAACTATCTCAACATTATACACATGCAATTCTTAACCTATTAGTTCCACCATCTGCAAGAATGGATAATCTTTATTCAATAGGGTATTGATGTAGATGACTCCTGGTTCCTCAAGAGTGTCAAGATTGACTTCCTCCAAAGGATCGAAGACTCTAATTAGGAGATCATCCAACTTTGGTGGTGTTGGATTTAGCTCATACAAATGGATCTCCTCTAGTTCCTCATCCTTTGGTTCTTTTTCAAAAATAACTTTAGCTCCCCTAACTTTATGAGTCTCCTCCACTTCATCCTGTCAAAAAGCTGTTGAACTTTGGCTTTGGCAATGGTAGTGGTAACTACTTCCAATTCTTCTTTTGTATAAATATTCATCATCATAAAGCTTCTTAATGATAAGCTCCTCTATTGGCATCTTGTATGGCACAATGTCAAAGGTGTTAGTATTTTCTGCTGCTACTAGTAATTGCTAACCTCATAAATCTGGCTCCCTTCCTTTAAGGAATTCTGCCTTTCCATCGCAAAACCTTTATTACACATTGTACTGTGCTCTTCTAAAAAGCTTGAAATTGTTGCCTCCTAAGTCTTCTTGTAAGGCCTCCTCTTGAGAATTTAAATGGGACTAAACTTTGTTTCATAATGCCGAGCCTTTACTGCATTTGAGTAAGTGAGAAAAGGCTTTGCATTTGCCCACACCATTTTTACATTGTTTCCCTTCCAAAGTAGTATAAATTAGTGAAAAGAAGATGGGATAGACCAATTGGCATGAATCCAATCTCTCCCTAGTAAAGCTTGATATTTAGTGATAGACTTAATAATAAAGAAAGCAAAAAGAGAAGTCTTACTACTTGCAGTAAGCTCCAAAGGTAAGACTCTTAGAGTTTTTGACACTTCCCTTATGAATGCTGAAATTGAAACCTCTGTAGCAATAAAATCTTCCTCTATTTTTCTAAGAGCCAATAACATTCTGAGCAGCGTGATATTCATAGCAGACTCATTGTTAATGAGAACTCTACATTTCGATCTGCTATTGAGGTGAGCTATAATGTAGAGTGGCCTCAGATGCTTAATCATCTATTTAGCTAGCTTGTTAATGACCACTTTCTTTAGTTCTTTAAGTCTAATGCACTAGATTGTCACACCATTGCATACATCTTCCTGAGGCACTTGATAAGGTTCTTCATGGTCTTTTATTTTCTCTATCACTTTCTCAAACTCAGTAGGAAGAGTTAAACATGTAACTGCACAACTAGAAGGCAAGATCTCACCTTCAATTTCTTCTGGATCCTCTGAACTACCCACTGATTCCAATCTTTAGTGTCTATTTAATTTATTTTTATGAGGAGGCACCTCAACCATCTCTTTTGCTTCCTTCTGCCTTCTTTTAAAAGTATGTTGCCTCTAGATCCTCCTCTTCTGAGTGAGAGTTAAAGGCTGAGGGAACATGGGATGGCACATCACCCTCCATTGCTTACTTGGTTTTATAGGTGGAGGCATAACAAATTTGGATTATTTCTTTTAAAACTTTACAATAGGCTTATAATTGGTATACTTTTGGAAGCGATCTGGATGGAAACCAAATCCCTTGTGGACTCCTCTAGGTAGTGATAATTGAGGCTTATATGGAGATTAATAGACTTCATAATTCTAGGTAGGGAGCTATATGGTCATTGAGGAAATCTAGACTCCTTAATGGCTTCAGTTTGCATCTGTAACTTCCTCAACCCCTTGATCACCCCTCGTAAGTCCAATTGGCTGTATTAATGCAAGCCATTAGAGGGAAAGGATCTTCATTTATAAGCATTGTCTCATTCTTCTTAGGAAACTTAAGGATCCTCGTATTAATTCAATCTTGTATCACATGTCTAAGAGACCAACAACTATTAGTATTATGGTTCCAAGAATCATGACACTTATAGTAGGATCTTCCTTTCACCTCATTTTTAGTTAGGATCTTATAGTCTACTGGTAGGGTGATAAACTTCTCCTTTAGTTAGAAGTTAAAGATCTCCTCTGTCTTGGTAATATCAAAGGAATACTATGAAGTTGTAAATAATTGATTCTTCTTCTAGGAACCCCCTTTGCTTGGGGCACTAAGAACTAAACATACATATGAACCAGAGTTAATAACATCAGTAACAACTAATTCATAGTGGTTTACCTATTGAAAGTATGTTAAAATGGGCTATATGTTCTAGAGTTGATTGGTTATCCTACCTAGAAAATAGACTGGATTTTGGAATTTTATATGCTCTCAGATATGGATTTTATCAATTAATGATCTTTGGATATGGCTTGTAGAACTTCGAGCAGCCAATTTGTCTGAGGCCAAGCCCATAAAGCTCTTATACAACATCTCTCATGACCTCTATAGTCACCTGAGGAGGTGTTGGAGCCAAAGGAATTAGTGTAGTTGGAGGCACTACTTATTGAACTAGGACACCTAGGGCCATGATCTGGGGAACTTGGATAGGATGAGCAATAGTTCCTGTGGTAGTGATTGCCCTTTGAGCCTACTGTCATTTGAGGCACTTGGGCTCCTTCACCTTAATAAACAATTAATTAAGTAACTAAACTAGTGTTATTGTAGATTTGGGATGGGCCCACATACTTGCCATTGGGGTGCCATATTAAGGTGGTGTTATGGGCTAGCCTGCCATATACTCTTCCCTTTTATGAGGAGGAAGATACTTCTCTTTAGGTTGAGCACAAGTGTTATTGGTAACATCTTGAGGAACACAAGGTTGGTGGCCCTAAGTTATTTGACACTCTTAAATTCGGAGTTAGATTCTTCTAGGAGATTGGCCATTAAAAGATGTAGGAATTGAAATGTTGAATTTCTCAACCATCATTTGCATAATTGAAGTGTCACACCTTACCCCTTTGTAAGGCATAACATGATCCCGTAGTATATCTAATGAATTACAGAACTTCGCCTACCGATAACCCATTAAATATGCTACAAGGGATTTTAAAGCAATTTATATTCATTTTAAATTGTAAGGTAATGTTGAATACTTATTAAAAGCCTTTAATTAAGGTTTATGTCACGAGCCAAATTTTTTATTAATTCGGAATTTCGAAAATTTTACAAACTTTCAGCAGAGTGCCGTCTATAATTTGAGAAAACAGTTCTTCAAAAACCTGTTAAAACACTCCCAATATATATGTCTTAACCACAACTCCAATATTTTCAATACAATTCAATCTTAACAACATAATTTCAAGCAATTCATTATTTGAAAAATTCAAAAAGAAAATTAAACATTTCATTAATAAGAATTAACAAGTTTACATTACAAATAATTACACTGATAAAAAATAGAATTCCAAAATCTTTATACAACTGCTCAAGTCTATTATATACATACACAAAGATACATATACATTAAAAGAAAATTTACAAGGGTATAATTTATATACCCGGTAATGACTCCAAAAAGCTGACCACTCCAAGTCACAAGCAGCCTACTCTACTACTTTATCTGCCTCTTTACCTGCGACAGCATAAACAAGCTATCTCTAAGCCAAAGACTCAGTGATGCACAACTTAAAGAAATAATAATTTACACATATAAAATCATGCCTTATTTTTAAAGCTAGCAAATTAGTTAAATAAAGAAAATTTTATTCCATAAATCATAGAACAAGAATTTCGAAAGGTCACACAGTTTTGATCATAACACGATTATCAATTCGTCCCAATAACCAAAGGCTAATGGGGAATGCAAAGGCTAGCTAGCACATATATATATGAGTACTTATTCAATTTGTCCTCAATTGGCACACACCTCAACACTTCAGCCATAGAGAAAATACAATCCAATTTGTCCCACTAGGCAAGCTAGTGAGGAATTCAAACATATAGTCATGACAACTGTGGTTTCAAACCATTTCAATAATTTTCCAATCATCAAAGTATTCATCAATTCACATTCTTATTTCATTCAAATAATTTCCCAAAATTGGGCTAGTAACACATAATTTTTGTCAATCAAAATATTCAATAATATAATAAAGACTATAAACTATTTTCAAAACTCAGTCAATGCCAAATTCAATTTGAAAAACAAAAGAGAGTTAGTTATTGTGCACAAACCTCTTTAATTAGTCTTGACTTGATCCAACCTTTTCTTGTTCCTTGGATGGCTCCTTATCCACTGAAACACATAATTAAAGTGTCTCAATACCCACCCAAGTCATTTCTACTAATTAATCTAATAAATTGAAATTTACATACTTAATTTTACTTATAATTTCTCCTAATGGTTGAGTTCTTTATATTTGATAATATTATGATTACTATTCACATTATTATTCACTCAAAATGTTGACTTTTTCATAATTAATAGGTATACCATTTGTAACACATGGTCATACCACATTTTGGGTCACAATTTTGTTGGCATTAGTTGCCGATTGAAATTCAAGGCTTATTAGAATTAATCCCAAAATTTCAGATGTGTCTAGTTTAATTCTATTTTTGAATCACTCTATTTGGATTTTTGTAGCTCAAGTTATGACATTTTTACTATAACTGGCCGGATTGGTTATTTCCGGATTTTCTGGGGAAAATGTGATTCTGGCAAATTGAGTGAGCTAACTTTGGTTATCAATTTGAATAAGTTATGGTCGGAATGTGGGATTGTATCATGAAAGTTGTTCTACTATGTCTAAGCTTTCCAATTGTTTAAAAATTGGGTCATTTGGACTTCTCTACTCAAAGTTATGACCGTTTGAACAAGTACTATTCATTTGGTCAATTTTGTTCAGTAACAAGGTACTAATTTCGGATTCAAGCAGACTTTAGGTCAACTTGAGGTCATTTTTTGGGCAAGTTTTCTACATGAAAAATGTTGCATTATGACCCTATTTTTATCTCCAATTGGCCTTATGCCAATTGGAATAACAGAATTCAACTTATAGGCTTTTAAGTGGACAAAGGTCAAGCTGCCAGAATTCAACGACACCACATTCACAACTCATTTCAATTCCAACTATCAAATTGCACTTATAAGCACCCTAATTGACTAAATTGAGCATCAACAATACCAATTGGTCATCAATTCTCAAAATTTCTAATTTCTCCCAAAAACTTAATCACCAAGAACCCTAATTTTTCAATTGCTTATTTCATGCAAATTCAAGCATACCAATTACATCAACTTACTCATTTAAGCTTATATACACATCTAATTTCATCAATTCACCTTAATTCCCATTCCTTCCTAGGCTGGCCGAAATTCATGGCTTCTCAATCATGCATGATTTTCATGTTTCTTTACATAAATTCATCAATTTCAACTTAATTTCATGTATAAACACTTAGTTAAGTAGAGAAAGAACTCACCTCAAAGATGCTCTTCCCAAACTTCACTTCCTTCACCTTTCTCCCAATTTTATTGATTCAATTCTTCTCTTCTAGGGTCACTTAAGAGTTTTCTATGGATTTTGTTAGGGTTTATGGGGTGAAATCAAGCTTTGGAAGCTTGAAATTGAGTGTTAATGGTGGATGTGTGAGAGAGAACAAGAGAGAGAGAGGGCAGTAATTGGGAAGAAGAAGAAAGAAAATGTTTTTCCTTTTTAATTTCCACTTAATCATTTTTATACTTATCCCAAAATTAATTTAATTTAATTATAATTCTTTATTGTGTCATGCTTACTTGAGGGTGATGTCATAATGTACTTATTTTTAAATTTTCTTTTCCTTTTTCATCTCTTCTCTACACCTCTTCACTTTTAATCTCCTCTTCACTTTTAATCTATCTTTCAAAATTTTAATTTTTTACATTTTAATGGACATTTAGGCCAAAAGTTACCTCTAAGAGTGAATTGACTAAATTACCCCTTATTGGTATGATTAGTTTTTCCAATAGCACTAGATTGCTTCTTGAACTCTGATTCAATTATTTGAGCTGGCTCTCTATTCTTTTCTATGGTTTCATATTACCATTAGCTTCACAATTATCCTTAGGTCGGGGTGTCATAAGGTACCACACGAAATCAGGGTAGTGACTGATCTCGCAGTCACTTCTCAGTTCGGTCACCCATCGCTGTGACCTCGACTCATTTAACTCATTATGCTTTGTTTTTCTTATTTCCATTTCACCTTCATGTAATTTCTACTAATTTTTATTTATGGATTTTCTAGGTGACACAGATATGATTTTAAACATCCTACTTGTCCGGATAGGCACTAGTCACCGGAACAGTAGAATGTATAGACTACTTAATATAGGGGTGTTACATGAAGTGTGTTTTCCCAAGATATTATTAGCTTTCTCTATAAGCTTCTCAAGTCTTTTCTCTAAAGCTTCAATAATGGAAGTTGCATTAGAATTATAAATAAGGACATGAACCATCTCACCTTGTTCCTAGTTTAGGTTGGCAACCAAGTGTAATGACCCAACTAGGGAGCTGCCATTGCATTAGGAAATGGGTTAGCTTAAGGCTGCTGAAACTCTTAGCAAGCTTAAAACCTAATAAAAACATTTCTTTAATCCATTTAAACCAAAACCCCAAGCATCTTATAAGCAACTATATTTTAGCATTTACATCATAGCATAAACATTTATTTTAAAATGGCTCATAATTTTGAAACTTCTCATAAAATTCAAAAAATGCTAAAGTGTAATTCATCCATTCATACATAGTCATAAAAGTGTGCTTAGAGATTAAGGCAAACACACAGACTATTTTATTCTTGCATATTACATACTAAAAATAAAATAAAGCCAAGCACAGTATCTATTAGTTTATAATTACATGTCCATTATAAAAACCTCAAGTCATACATTAAAATTTGTTAGACATGTATAATTGGCTAGCCTTGCTATTGACACTTTCTATTCTTGTTGTTCTGCACTTGGAGTTAAGGGAAAGGGGTAAGCTTTAGGAAGCTTAGTGACTAAACTAACAGATTTTCATTTGTCATATCATACATATGCAATGCATCAATTAAATGATTTTTACGTAACACAAACAATTCACATAAGATAGACTTGTCACCAATTATTTTCCAAAACCAATTTACATGACTTATAAAGATACTCCTTAGGACTTCCTTTTATTACATAACATAACCAATGTGCTCAACTCATAAAGAAGCTCCTTGGGTCTTCCTCTGTCATAAATAGTGAGCCAGGGGCTTGTTAGGCCTCACCTAGTCTTACCACATCATATCATGCATGATCATAACATATCCATATCATATCCATAACATAGGGGAAATCAATGAGTCATCCAACATCTATCGAGCATCAATAATTAATTATGTAGTAATGCAGCATATACGTGTTTTAGATACATACAACCTAATAATATCATGAAATGATGCATGTGAATGGTTATGAGTTCAATTACAATTAATTAAAGAGATTTATCATTTATTAGGGTTAGTGTTACCTCTTGTAGCTTATCAAAACCCAAAGCACGAACAGTAGCTATTCCTTTCAACCTTGGCTTTCTAGATCCCTTAAGTTCAATCCTATAAAAGACGGATCCTAATGAGCTATCTGAACTTCTAATGCTCTATATATGTATCATAACATCAAATCTAGGCCATTTCTATACATGAAGTTGGGTTTTGGAGCCTTGGAATGAAAAGGGAAAAGGGCAGGCAAAGCAACTTCGACTATCGAAGTGGGGAACTTTACGTGCCCTCAATAAGTAGCTATTTCGGCTGCCAAAATTATGGTTTTTGGCAGTTGAATTTGGAAATTTCCAAAATTCTTAATTCAAAACTATAGGAACTCAACTAGGCCAAAACTTGATACTCTTTCTTTTCCAAGCTCAAAACTCAACTCATAACATATAGTCATGCCATAAACTAATCAACCAACTCTACCAAACCTAGAATTACAACATGCTTTTGAAAATTCATAAATTTAAGCAAGATTTGAAAAACTTCTCTTAACCTCAAAATCCATAAATTTGACCTCATCTCCAAGCCATATAACCTTAGCATACATAAACCTCTCCATACCTATCTTTAATTTAAAGTTTCCAAAACTCCAAAGATAAAACACATGCATGATCATCCTAATCAAAAGGAGAAGAAAAAGAAACTCAAGGTTTAATTCAAAATGTTTAATCAAATTTCATTTCTTACATGCAAAGCATTTTACTTTACATTTCCAATTCGAAATCATATAAGGAAATAATTTTAAAGATTAGGGTGGGACAAGGAGTTACCTTTCTCTTTTGAAATTTGACACGAAGAAAATTGACAAAAAAAGAAATCCAATCCAACTCTTGATGCTCAAAATTCCATATGGATCTTTAAGCATTAAAAACATGTAAGATGTTAAAAAATAGATTAACTTGTTTCAAAATGGAGTGAATATTGGCTCTTGCATATAATAGTAAAGGGGAAAAGAGAGTTCTAAAAGTCTCAATTTCTTTTAAAATTTTCAAGCTATAAAGACTATTTATACCCCCTTGCTATCAAGAGGACTTTCGGCTGCCAAAAGTCTCATTTACAGCAACTCTTAATTCACTTCCTCAAAACATATGACACAAAAAACAAAAGAACATTTACAAAACTTTAACATTTATGATAAAACAAAGATTTAACAAACCCTACCTCTTCCTAGATCCCTACTAGGGTTTCCAAGACTTGCCTAGAACCTACCTCCACGGTTGATTCTGGTCATCAGAGATTAGGGGGCGTTACACCAAGGTAGGAATAGCCTCTGTCTAATTTGGGATGGGATTCTAAATCTTTTTATTTCCTTAAGGAACTACCCTCATTTAAAGTGCTCTACCATTTAGGGAATCGTGGTATGAAGACCTATTACTGTAGGACCTCCCTTCATGTCTTGAGAGCCGATAATGTTTTTCCCTAACACACTTCTCATTTTTGAAGGCATTGAGGAACTTGGCCAAAAACTGCAAAGCAGGAGAAACGTAGGAGTATAAAGAGTGAAACAAAACTTGATCCCACTGGGCATGCCAAAAGATTATTTACTTAAAAATAATCAGTTGGCTAACTACTTGAATTTATTGCACACTAAACACTGGGTATGTCAACTAAAGGTTCACTAATACTAACTTCTAAAAATCAAATGAAAGGGAATTGGCTAGCTTGGGCCTAGTTTTGCCATTAGAACTTGGTAAAATTGCAACCAATTTGCAATAAATAGAACTTGGTAAGGGATGTTGCATATTGATTGTTGATATATTACACTTAGCCCTTCATAATTTTGAAATTCTACTCTAGACCTCTATCATCGGTCCAACCAATGATTTCTATTTTGTTTAATCTCTTATATTTTTTTATTATTGTTGGACTTTTTTTGTCTTTATTTATTGCTTTATTATATTTTGTTTATATTATTTAATGCTTATGAATTTATATATGATGTTTTTTATGATTTAGTTTGCAATAGAAATCATTCATATTCATGATAAAATGAAATGAATTTAATATAATTAACTTAGCAAAATGTAACTCTTAAAAAAATATTATTTCAAGGAAAAACTTAAAACACATGAATGTAACTAAGTGGAAGTCATTTGTAATGACTACTCTCGTTATAAAAGATATATAAAATTGATAAGAAATATATTTTAAAATGTAAAAAATGAAAAAATTAAACCAAACACTGGCTAATTTTAGATTTATTATTTTTTCTCTAAAATTACAATTTCTTATGGCTTTTTTTTTCACCAATACCATTGGTGGAAATTAGTTTCTAACATTTGGTTATGTTTTTCAATTAATTTTAATTGTGATACTTGGTTTCTATAATACCCAACAACAACTTGCAATACTTTGTGAAGGATTCTCTTATAACAAATACATGATGGAATCAAGTACTATAAAAAATAATTAGTTTTGCAACTGACTAAAATCGATTGCTATTAGCAACCGATTTATGATTTTGATTTTCTTTTTTAGTAAAATAGTCAATTTTTAAAAATTTGGCAACCAATTTATAATTGGTGTTAAATTGATTGCTAATTGATATTAGAAAAATTTTGATATAAAATTAGCAATTGATTTTGAAATTGACTGCTATTAGCAACCGATTAAGAAAACTGATTTAAGAAATCAGTTGCTAAAATTAGTTGCTAATAGCAATCAATTTAAAAATTAGTTGCTAACAACAACCGATTTAGGAAATCAATTGTTAAATTAAAGGATTATTTTAATTGACTCTAAAGTTAGCAACCAATTTGCAATCGCTTATAAAAATCGATTGCCATTAGCAATCTATTTGTGAATCGGTTGCTAAATTTAGAGCATTTTGTTAAAAGGCTCCAAATTTACAACTGATTCTTTGTCATTGAAAATTAGTTATTATTAGCAATCGATTTATGAATCGGTTGCTAAATTTAGAACTTTTTTTTAAAAAACTCTAAATTTTCAACCGATTCCTTGTCTGTTGCTATTAGTAATTGATTGTTGCAATTAATTACAAATCGATTGCTAAATTTTCCTCCAAAAAAATTCCTGCCCAATTTTTTGCTTTCTTTTTTTGATTTACAATTGATTTACAAATTGGTTGCTATTAGCAACCAGCTTTACAACTGATTTTTCTCCTAAAATTTCCTACCTTTTTTTTTTTTAATTTGCAACAAATTTAGAAATTGGTAACTAACAGCAACCAATTTTTATAACCGATTGATATTGGTTGCTATAAACAACCCATTTTGCAACTAATTGCGAATCGGTTACCAAGCTTTCCCCTAAAAATTCCTACTTAATTTTTTTTTTATTTGCAATCGATTTGTGAAGTTAGCAACCGATTTTTGTGACCGATTAAAATTGGTTACTATTAGCAACCAATTGTGAATCGATCGTAAAATTTTTCCACCAAAAAATTTCCGCTCAATTTGTAACACCCCTTACCCGATCTACAATGTAGTTGAGCAAGGAATGCCACATTCTGTGCCGGAGCACCTTTTTTAATTTATTCCATTTATTTTCCATTTTAAGTTTACATTTATTTAAATCAAATTATTTTTAAGCAGATAAACTGCCAGAGTTTCCCCTGTTTTATTAATATTTAACCTGCTAAAATATTCACCTATTTAAAAATTAAACATAACATTTTCTATAATTTCAATTCATAATCTCTTATTCATCCATATCCATTTTCATCACAATCCATGTCATTAAACATTCATTTAATTCATTTACAAAAATACATATTTTTTTACAACTCAAAATTTAATTTACAACTATGTATCTAATTACAAGTACATAATCATGCATGTAACGGCCCTTGCATTATACCAAAATAGTGAGTGGAGGTGACAACTACTCTATTGCAAATTAGGCTACAATAACCCCTGTCCAATCTCTACTGTGCTTTATCTCCAATACCTACGCGAGAAAAATCTATCGCGCTAAGCATTTCTGCTTAGTGGTGCAATAATAGAATGAAAGTATAATATACAACAAAAGTAAACATTTCATATTTGTATAAACATAAAAGAGATACAATTTCAATTGATTATGAGTTATTTCACATTTTATTGCTCTTTAGAAGCAATTGTTCCATTTGGGATCTTTTCCATTCATTCGTTTATCATCCAACCCTCTTAACTCTTTTCAATGCCCAAGCAACCTATAACAGAACTGACTGGACAGGATATATGGATTTTATTAGCACTGGGTACTCGGTACCTCTGGCTGTCATATTATCGGTCACATAGTGTCTACCCGGTATGCAATATAATGGCATATGAGCCAAAATAATCATAGATGTAGAAAGATCATAACTAGCACTGGTCACTCGATGCCTCTGGCCGTCATACCATCGAACATATAAATTTCTATCAGGTATGCAATAAAATCAGGCTAAAAAGCCATAGGCAGTACTGCTAAATTCGTCCCTTCTTGGCATGCCAATCTATCCAACCCATAAGCAAATGTCTAGGCACACATGGGCAATTTAACATATTTAATCAATCAATGTTCTTATTATCTCATCACATGTATCATTCCAATCATAGTGGGAACATAAGTCCCAATCACATATTCACATAGTATACATGTCTATCAAACCATTAATGTTACATACAAATTATAATTCAAGTCACTTTGGACTGTTTCATGAATTTTCAGAATTGGTACTTTAATTTCCCCATAAATTTGGCTAAGATGCAAAATCAATTTAGCCATGCTTTCTTCATGAAAGTTGTAGGTTTATATCTTATGTTTAAATTGGCTTTGTAATCACTCAATTTGCATTTTTATAGCTTAATTTTTTACCATTTTACCAAAACTGGTCTAGTGACTAATTCTGGTTTTAGGTCAGTCCAGAACAGGGTAGGTTTTTAGAACTAGTTTATCAAGCCATTTTGGACAGGTTACAATCATAATTTGACTCCATGTTCTTCATATGAATTATTCCCCTGTGTCTCAGGGTTACAGAGGTTCAAGAATCACTAAATTTTCAGTTTTATAAAGTGAGTTATGGCTGATAGATCAACCCTTACTCACGGATGCAGTTTCCTGTAGTTTCCAAGTTTCAAGGTTTTTAGGTCAATTTTGCACTTAATATTCAAGTGTCTCACACCCAGAATTTAAGCAAGGTGATAAGTGCATAATTTATTAATTTTTCTCCCATCACATTTAGTGTTTCTAGTGTATTTTTATGCATAATTTAGTTGATTAAAGTATATTTATCATTTAGGCATATTTTTAGATAGTTGTTGGAATAATTGTATTAAATGGAGAAATTTTTAGCATTTGACCTTTGCTATACTTTTCAAGTGTATCTAGAGTTCCAGACGTCCAAATGAAGCAAGCCCAAGCCCAATTGAACCTTAAGAGTCACCTCTACAACTTCTATGAAGGGCTGGAAGCGAGATGAGTCCGTTTTAATTATAAAAAATGGCAATGAAGTCGTCATTATGGGCTGGACACTCTGTCAGAATTAGTCTCGGTTTTTGGCCCATAACTTAGGCTGTAGACCTCGAATTTGGGCAAATGAGTACCCGTTGGAAAGCTAAGAAATAGAGCTACAACTTTCATGAAGACGGCAGAGACAGATTTGAAAGGGAAGGGGCTGAAAAATGGCCTTGATTGCAGAGACATGAGTGCAGGCTGAAAATTTATCTTTTAAATTTCAAAACTTTTCCTAGTTTGGTTCTTATCTTTGGGATTAGATTTTTGATTTTAAAGGCATATTTGGGTAGCAGCATACACAGACATCATTCAGCAGCTTGGAACACCATAGAAGACCTTCATTCTCCATTCTCTTTTTAGTTTTCTTCTTTATTTTTCTTCAATTTTCTGTAAGCCATGAACATGAGTGGCTAAGTTTTAGATTTAGTTCAAGGGATTCTAGTTCTATTGCATGATTTGTGAGACCAGGTTCTTAATTTAAATTACCAGGTTCTTAATTTAAATTATGTCTTTTTGAATATCTATTTGTTTCCTGATTTAATTATTTTTGATATATTGAATGATTTTCTAAAAAGGCCTATTAGTTAATTGTTTGATTTGATCAATTGCTAATTCATCTTCATAATCCGTAATTGTTTTGTAAGATTGAATGTGAGTAGCAATTAGGTTTTATTGATTATAATCCAAGTTTTGGATAATAACCTAAGGCAATAATAGGGTGAATTAAATGATTTATGCTTTATAAATCGTTGTTTAGCTTAACTACTTCCTGTTCTTAAAGCAGTTATTAATTTGATGAGGATTGATTAATACCAATTCAGTTAATAATTAGAGTCAACAAGAGTGCTGGGCTCAAATTGATAAGTATAGGGAAGTAAGGGGTTTTACCTCGCTGTTTGGTAAATCTACGTTCATTATTCAATAAGAGATAATTGTATTTCTTTTGTCTATGATCGAGTCATGCATTGGAATGAGAATTACCTTGAGCTCAAGTTTGTTTTGAATTGAGAGTTTCATATTTAGTTCTTTAATTTCTGATTTCTTTTGATTTAGTGTTACAAACACCCCCCCCCCCCACACCAACCTTTATTTCTTTCTTTTTCCATTACACAAGTGCATGAAATTTTAGTAATTCAGTCTCTAGGGTTCGACCTGGATTTACTACTTTCTGCAAAAAATATTTTATAACTGGTAATTTCAGTTAATTTAATTTCTGGTGGAATAGACAACCATCAAGAATTTTAGCACCGTTGTCGGGGACTAAAATTTATTGGATTTCGTGTTTTTAGTGTTAGGATATTTTGTTATAACCTTTGTTTGTGAAGTGTTGCTATTTTCAGGTTTTCGAAAAAAAAATTACGGTGTTACTATTCATCAACAGATTTTTGGTTGAATTAGGAGGGTAGGCCATAACTATTTTGAAGGAAACGGCGTTCTGATCAAGACCAATTAATCCTTAGGATTTTTTGGCCCCACTCTCTTGAGGCGAAATTCCATCATTTTCTAGGGTTTTGAGGCATTTTTCTATTTTTACTTTGATTTCTTTTTGTTTATGATAAGAACTTCTCAATCTAGTGAGTTGATCTTTGATCCAGAAGTAGAAAAAATAGTTAAACAATGGAGAAAATTGGCTAAGCAAGCTAGGCAGATTCCGAGTACATCTGAAGGAGTCCAATCTCCAAGGGAATTAAGTTCGGATTCGGATTCAGATTCAAATTCTGAAAATGAAACTATGGCTGCTAGAACTTTGAAAGAGTTGGCTGCTCTTAATCTAAACCAGCAGCCTTTGTGTATTCAATACCCTGCTTTAAATGTTGCTTTTGAGTTAAAATCTGGACTAATCCATTTGTTGCCTAAATTTTATGGTCTTACAGGTGAGGATCCACATAAGCATTTAAAGGAATTTTATGTTGTGTGTTCCAGCATGAAACCTCAAGGAGTTTCTGAGGACCAGATTAAGCTTCGAGCTTTCGCTTTCTCACTGGAAAGAACAGCTAAGGATTGGTTGTATTACTTTCCTTCTGGATCCGTCAACTCATGGAATGGGTTGAAGCAGATATTTTTAGAGAATTATTTTCCTGCTTCCTGTGTTGCCAACATAAGAAAAGAAATTTGTGGCATTCGACAGTATAATGGAGAGAGTTTGTATAAGTATTGGGAATGATTTAAGAAACTATGTGCAAGTTATCCCCATCATCAAATAAGTGAGCAGCTTTTGATTCAGTATTTATGTGAGGAACTTCTACTAATGGACTGCAGTATGATAGATGCTGCTAGTGGAGGAGCTTTGGTTGATAAGACACTAGATGAAGCAAGGAGGCTGATTGCTAACATGGCAGCAAACTCTCAGCAGTTTGGAATGAGAATGGATCATGCACCTAAGAAGGTTAATGAGGTAAGTACATCTAACCTTGAGAAATAGATTTCTGATTTAACTTCTTTGGTGAGGCAATTGGCTGTAAGGAACATGCAAACTGTTAATGTATGTGGAATTTGTTCAGGTTCGGGTCATGCTACTGACATGTGTCCTGCGTTACAAGAGGATGAATCAATGCAAGATGCTAATGCAGTAGGACATTATGGACAGCCACAATGCAGGTATGATTCCTTTTCTAATATGATTCCTTTTCTAATACTTACAATCCGGGATGGCGAGATCACCCCAACTTGAGTTATGGGAATTAACCAGTCCAAAATCGATACCAGCAGCAGAGACCACAAGTGAATCAACCACCTCCACCTTTGCCTCCCTCAAATCAAGGTATGTCACTTGATGAAATTGTTAAGGCTTTGGCTAACAATAACCAATAGTTTCAACAGGAGACCAGAAATAGCATTCAAAATACAGAGTGGCAGATTGGTCAGTTAGCTTTATCTGTGAGTAAGCTGGAAGCTCAAGGTTCTTGAAAGCTTCCATCACAAATAGTCATGAATCCCAGAGAAAATGTGAGTGCTATAATGTTGCGAAGTGGGAAAGAAGTTGATAATCAGACTCCACATGAGCCAATGAAAAAGAAGAAGTAAGGAACAAAAGAGTCTGAAGTTCCTGAAATTGAGGTAAATACTGAACCTAAACTGAATAAGGTTAATAATTCTGTTCTTCCTCCATTCCCCTGTAGGTTGGTTAAGAATAAGAAAGAAGAACAAGAGAAAGAAAATTTGGAGACTTTCAGAAAGGTAGAGGTTAATATACCTTTAGTTGATGCAATCAAACAAATCCCCAGGTATGCTAAATTCCTTAAAGAATTATGCACTACAAAATGCAAGTTGAGGAATAATGAGAAGATCAGTGTGGGGGAAAATGTGTCGGCATTAATTCAGCGAAAATTACCCCTTAAGTGTAAGGATCCAGGTTCGTTTTCTATTCCCTGCAAAATAGGTGATTCTAAATTTGAAAGTGCAATGACAGATTTAGGAGTATCTATTAATGTCATGTCATATTTAGTTTTTCAGACTTTGAATTTGGGTCCTTTGAAAGAAACCAGTGTCATTATTCAGTTAGCTGATCATTCTAATGCTTACCCATTGGGAGTAGTTGAGGATGTTTTGGTACAGGTTGGAGAATTGATTTTTTCTGCAGATTTTTTCATTCTGGATATAGAGGATAGTGTTCCCACATCAAAGTCAGCTTTGATTTTGTTTAGAAGACCTTTCCTAAAAACTGCAAAGATAAAAATTGATATGAATAAAGGTACCTTAACTATGGAGTTTGATGGAGAGACTGTCAAATTTAATATCTTTGATGCCATGAAATATCCTGCTGATAATCATTATGTCTTTTCTATTAATGTTATTGATACATTTGTGCAGGATGTGTTTGAGTTAAGCATGGAGGATGAGTTAGAACATAAGGTTGTTAGACATTGTAATTTGAATTTGGATACTGGTGGTGTGAAAAGAAAATTACAATTGCATGAATTAGAGGAAATTCGACTTAAGGCTTATGAGAATTCTAGGATCTATAAAGAAAAGACCAAGGCATTCCATGATAAACTAAGGAAGTAGTTTGTGATTGGGCAAAAAGTTTTATTGTATAATTTCAGATTGAAGCTGATGTCTGGTAAGTTGCGTTCTCGTTGGATTTGACACTTTGTTATTACTAATGTGTTTCCATATGGTGCAGTTGAAATTCAAAGTTTAGGAACTAACAAAGTGTTCAAGGTCAACAGTCATGAACTCAAGCCATTTTATGAGGCGTTTCAGGAGCATTCAGTGGATTAAGGAGATTTTCCATGTCGAGCTAACGATGATAAACAAAAGCGCTTCTTGGGAGGCAACCCATGGGTGGCTTGTTAGCCACAATCAGATTTATTTCTTTCCCTTATCTTATTTTATTTTCTAGGATTTTTTTTTCTTTTCTTTTTCTTTTGGGCTTTACATTGGGGACAATGTAACTTTTAAGTGTGGGGAAGGAGAAATTTGTTTTTGTAATTTTTTTAATTAAAAAAAAATGATTCTCATAAGCTTGATTCATGATTCTATATTAACTCTCGGAGAGAAGTGCTTTGTCCTTGAAATGACTTTTCTATTTTAGAATAAATTTTTGAGATTTTAGGCAAGGTAATAGTAACTTTAATGATGGATTTTCCCTCTTCTCCATACCATAGAGCAATTTTTTTCCTGCATAAATCATTTAAGCTTGATTTAATGGTGAAATGATTAGTTATGTGTGCTTTAAACTAGTTTCATGCATATTTTAGAACTTTGTTTAATCTATCAGGGTACTTTATAATATGTAGATGCATAAATTGGGAGAAATAAAAGGCTGAACTTGAAAATTGCTCCGCTATTTTAGTTAAGCAAAGTAACTAGGGGTCTTCATGAACCCTATGTTGATTCTCAGGCCAAAAGTTAGCTAGGATATGAGCAAGGTACTTTTCTGAAGGTGACGATTAAAAAAAAAAAAAAAGTAATTGTGACGAGAGAGAAGTACCAATTTCAAAAAAAAAAAAATATCTCTTTTAAGATTTACAAAGAGCTATAGTTGTTGTGCCTTAATAAATTAGCCTTGTGTTTTGGTGTGTATTGATTTAAAATTTTATGAAACTTTAATTGTGTGAGCTTAATTGATTTCAAGCCTTTTGTTTTGTGTTGGAGAATTGTTGATATATTGGTATGGTATTGATGGAATTTGTTATAATGGTTATTACCTTACTTGCCTCTTCTTTCAAACTTTTAATCTTTTGTTAGATAATGTTGTGATAGGGTAAAGTTAAGTGAACTTCTAAGTGGAGTTGATTGAGAGTTTAAGTCATGCTTGAGGACAAGCATGAAATAAGTGTGGGGGAATTTGATAAGTACATAATTTATTAATTTTACTTCCATCACATTTAGTGTTTCTAGTGTGTTTTTATGCATAATTCAGTTGATTAAAGTATATTTATCATTTAGGCATATTTTTATATAGTTGTTGGAATAATTGTGTTAAATGGAGAAATTTTCAACATTTGACATTTGTTGTACTTTTCAGGTGTTTCTAAAGTTGTGGGTCTCCAAATTGAGTGCTGTTTAATCCATTGAAAAAGCTAAGATAGAACACTACAAATGATAAAGAGGGACTAAAGCCCAAATCAGTCTCCAAAGTTGACAAAATGAGCTATGGATCTATTGTAAAAGCCCAGACTTGATGTGTCACGATCAGTTTCAGTATTTATTTTGTATCTGGAGTTTCAGATGTCCAAATGAAGCAAGCCTAAGCCCAATTGAACCTTAAGAGCCACCTCTACAACTTCTATAAAGAGCTGGAAGAGAGATGAGGTCGTTTTAATTATCAAAAATGGCAATGAAGTCGTCATTATGGGCTGGACACTTTGTCAGAACCAGTCTCGGTTTTTTGTGCATAACTTGGGCTATAGACCTCGGATTTGGGCAAATGAGTACCCGTTGGAAAGCTACGAAATAGGGCCATAACTTTCATGAAGATGGCAGAGATAGATTTGAAAGGGAAGGGGCTGAAAAATGGCCTTGATTGCAGAGATATGAGTGCAGGCTGAAAATCTGTCTTTTGAATTTTAAAACTTTTCCTAGTTTGGTTCTTATCTTTGGGATTAGGATTTTGATTATAAAGTCATCTTTGGGCAGCAGCATACACGGACATCATTCAACAGCTTTGAACACCATAGAAGACCTTCATTCTCCATTCTATTTTTAGTTTTCTTCTTTATTTTTCTTCAATTTTCAGTAAGCCATGAATATGAGTGGCTAAGTTCTAGATTCAGTTCAAGGGATTCTAGTTCTATTGCATGATTTGTGAGATCAGGTTCTTAATTTAAATCATGTCTTTTTGAATATCTATTTATTTCCTAATTTAATTGTTTTTTATCTATTGAATGATTTGCTAAAAAGGCCTATTAGTTAATTGTTTGATTTGATTAATTGCTAATTTATCTTTATAATTCGTAATTGTTGTTTAAGATTGAATGTGAATAGCAATTAGGTTTTATTAATTATGATCCAAATTTTCAATAATAACCTAAGGAAACAATAGGGTGAATTAAATGATTTATGCTTTATAAATCATTATTCAGCTTAACTACTTCCTGTACTTAAAGCAGTTATTAATTTGATGAGGATTACTTAATACCAATTCAGTTAATAATTAGAGTCGACAAAAGTGCTGGGCTCGAATTGATGAGTATAAGGAAGTAAGGAGTTTTACCTCATTGTTTGGTAAACCTACGTTAAGTATTCAATAAGAGAAAATTGTATTTCTTTTGTCTATAATTGAGTCATGCATTAGGATGAGAATTACCTTGGGCTGAAGTTTGTTTAAATTGAAAGTTTCATATTTAGTTCTTTAATTTCTGATTTCTTCTGATTTAGTGTTACAACCCCCCCCCCCCCCAACCTTTGTTTCTTTCTTTTTCCATAACACAGGTGCACAAAATTTTAGTAATTCAGTCTCTAGAATTTGACCTGGATTTACCACTTACTGCAGAAAATATTTTATAACTGATAATTTCAGTTAATTTAATTTCTAGTGGAATTGACAACCATCACAAGGTCTCTGAAATAAAGTTGTAGGCCTATGTTTTAGGTTTCCAGATCATTTTGAATCATCTCATTTGGAGTTATATACTGAAAGTTATGCCTTAAAAATGATATGGAGGTAAAATGGCAATTTGCTGGAATCTTAGGAAATTTTAGTTTCAGTGTTTGGCACTTGTTCTAGCAATTCGACCTATTTGCCCTAGGATTTTGGTCTGGGCCAAAACATAAAAGTTGTAGCTATGTGTCTTAGCTTTAATTTGGTTTAGATTTCACTTCAATTGGTGTTGTGTAGCTCAACATATGGCCAATTAACCACACTGGACTCAAGCTGTCCAGAATCAAGCTCACTACACAATACTACTTTCTATCAACCAATTTGATATCTCCCTAACATACTCCAATAATTAACACATCTAAGAGTTATAATATACATTCAATTGCATCAATTAGGATATAAATAAGAAAATCCCTAATTATACCAAACCCTAGCTGAATTCTTAGAATTTCAAAATCAAAAGGAAATCATAGCACTAACCTTGTTCCTTAGCTTCCAACAACCTTCAATTACTCTTCCCTTCGATCGAACTTCACTTCCCCTTAGTGCACCCTCCTTGGCTGAATTTCTTGCTCCTCCAAGCTTTCAAATTTTGGTGATTTCTTAGGAGTTTTCTCCAATTCAAGGTTGAATTTGGTGGTTTCTATTGATTTCCTAAAGAAATCATGGAAGAACCTAGGGTTTCAAGCTTAATTTGGTGTGTTAATGGAGGAAAATGTAAGAGGAAGAGAAAGAGAGCAAGGATGGACAGGAAAGATGAGGATGATGACTGAAATTTATGCTCAATAATTGATATATATATATATATATATATATATATATATATATATATATATATATATATATATATATATATTAATTAAATATTTAATGGCAAATTTGCAAATAAGTAGAATGGCGATTTTATAATTATTTTGAAGTTTATAATCATTATATTTTGACTTTCAATAATTATATTTAATTTTTATAATCTCAATTAATTAAATTAATCTCGCTCTATTAAATTAATAACTCTCATTTTTTTTATCAATATTGAACCTTTAAATTTAATTGACCAAATTTTGCTCTTACCGAATTTATGTTCGTCTTTTCTATAATACCCGATAACTCTTTATCTTCCTTTGCTTTGTACTTATTTATTTTTATTTTTTTGACTTATTAATTCATAGAAATTTTCTCAATTGAGTCTTCATTAAGGGTCTTACAGGGTTCTACATGAATTTAGAGTAGCAATCAGACTCATAGTCACTTCTCAGTGAGGTTACCCATCACCGGGGCTTGTGCACATTTAACCGAATTACACTCCACTTCTTTTATTTTTCTTCAACCTTAATTGATCTTTATTCAATTTAATTATAACTCCTCCCTCTACTTTACGTGTGGTTCCATACATTTTAGCTGTCTGAACAGAACTTAGTCACCGGAACAGTGGAATGTATAGAACTACATATAGTGAGGATGTTATAGTTCTTCCCCTCTAAAAAGAAATTTATCCTCGAAATTTACCTGGTGTGAACAGTTGAGGATACTGCTGCCTCATCATCTCTTCGATTTCCTAGGTAGCTTCCTCTGTGTTATGGTGTCTCCATAGTACGTTCACCAATGGAATCTGCTTGTTCCTCAATTGCTTGATCTCTCGATCTAGGATTCTTACTGCTTCTTCCTCATATGTCAGATCTGGCTGCATAATAATCTCTTCTACTGCTATGACATGTGAGGGATCTGATCTGCATCTGCTTAGCATTGAGACATGGAACACATTGTGGATCTTCTCCAGCTCTGGTGGTAAAGCTAGCCTATAGGCTACTGGACCCATACATTCAATAATTTTGTATGGACCAATAAACCTTGGGCTTAACTTACCCTTCTTTCCAAATCTAAGGACTCTCTTCTATTGTGATACCTTGAGGAACTTTCTCACCAACTTCATACTCTATATCATTTCTCTTCAGGTCTGCATATGATTTTTGTTTATCTGAGGTAGCTTTTAAACTAGTTCTGATCATTTTCACCTTCTTCTCAGTCTGTTTCACCAGTTCTGGCCCCACAATTTTATCTTCTCCCAATTCTGTCTAGCATAATGGTGTTATGCATTTCCTCCCATATAGTGCTTCATAAGGAGCCATCTTAATACTGGCCTGATAACTGTTATTATAAGCAAATTCTGCCAGTAGGAGATATCTATCCCAACTTTCTCAAAATTCCATAACACAACTCCTTAAAATATCCTCTAGTATCTGGATTACCCTTTCTGGCTGCCCATCTGTCTAAGGATGAAAAGCAGTGCTATAGTGCAGTTGTGTACCCAAGGCTTCTTATAACTTTTTCCAAAATCTGGATGTAAATCTCGAGTCTCGGTCTGATATGATGGACAATGGGACCCTATGTAACCGAACTATCTCACTTATGTATAGTTCTGCTAACTTCTCTAGTGAGTAGTCGATCCTAACTGGTAGAAAATAAGCTGACTTCATCAATCTATCTATTATCACCCACACTGCATCATGCTTCTTCTGTGTAGGGGTACACCACTGACAAAATCCATCGAAATGCGATCCCATTTCCACTCAGGTATAGCTATAGGTTGTAGTAAACCTGATAGAACTTGATGCTCTGCCTTTACTTACTGACATGTCAAGCATCTAGTCACATAGTCAGCAATATCTTTCTTCATACTAGGCCACCAATACTAAGCTTTCAAATCTTGGTACATCTTTGTGCTTCCTGGATGCATAACATGAAAGCTGTTGTGTGCTTCCTTCAGAATGCTTTTCTTAATTTCCCCATTGTCAGGTACACATATTCTCCCTTTATAGTATAAGCACCCATCTTCTTTTCTCTCATACTCATTTGTTAGTAATATGCCCTAGAGCATATCATTTAGTATGTATATTGTACATCTTTTATTAATAAAAAAGGCATTTTCACTTTTCCCTTTACATAACATATTTATGTGTAATAGAAAAGGTCCATTGATATTTTGTTAGAAATTCTATTCTTAAGTTATTAAGAATATGAGTGATAGTATTTCTAGCACAAAGTATCATAAATTGGTTCACAATTGAGGATACTTCACACAGGACATAACTTATCCAGAAAGATTGTAATCAGGTTTGTTCCCAAGGTATTTATATGAGATATCAATAAGATGGAATGGTGAGTCTCATGCCATATAACAAATATGATAGGTACTTATACATGATAAGTAGGCCGAACCAGTGACACTTATGACAAGCACGTGGAGTTTACTCTTGTCAATGCATTGTCATAAATCATATCAGTGCATATAATCTTTAGAATTGAGATAACACAGTTATCTTGTATATAGGTAGTTTGAGTTTGATACTGCTTTCATACTTGTACTATGTGTGGGTATATAGGCATGTGTTGGCTCCTATCAGTTATATATGGAGATAGCTATTGATCAAGATGTAATCTGTTAGCCTAAGTAAATAGGGATAAAATCCTATGTTCATTTAATTGTTCTTGATGTTTCAAGTTCCTGGCCAGAACAGATAGATTTAATCAAAAAAGATTTTCTGATGAGAAAATCTTTTTAATCAAGAATTGGAATTAAAAGAGAACATAATAATCATAGCAAATGGAGTTTGACATTAACCATGGCTCCAGCTGGAATTGGGATTTTGTAACAGAGAGATTCTAGTGCATGGTAACATATGATTAAAGGTTTATTTAAGGTATTCCTTATTATTAATTAGGTGGCTATGGCATACTATGCTAGGTGTTAACCATGGTCTATGAGGTGCATAAAATTAGAGAAATCATTTATGATAAGAAAGAGTTCTGATGATTGTCGCAAGGTGTTTTACGGTCACCTGGACGAACACTCACCGAAGTGGGAAAGAGTGAGGAGTCGCCACTTTAATTTTGTGAGAAATTAAAGAAAACCATTTGTGAAAATAAGTTAAAATGAAACCACTTCGAAAACAGAGATTCTAGATTCGGAGTCCATATACGGGCGAGGAAGGTATTAGGCACCCCGCCTCGTCCCTCTATAAGGGTAAACAGATTTAACATCCTACTCTTTGCAAATTAAAATCGATGGTTAGGGGGGGTTAGGATGATGATGTTAATCCCTTAGATAAAAGGGAAAATTTGATTTTTCACTAGTTCGGGTTACCCAGATACATAAGTACATGAGACGACCCTTAGTGAGTTAATGTTGCGTAGCGGTTTTGGTTTAGGGGATCACTTTGCGTATTGTGTTATTTTACTTTGAATTTGAGGGAACCCAGGTAAAAGCCTCTCCCGATCTCTAGGAATAATCTGCTTAAAGTTTGAGTGGGAAATCTCGGATAAGAACTCTCCTCCGATCTTCGCATATTTATTAAAATTTGATTTGAGAATTGGATAAGAACTCTCATCCGATCTCTTTAAGCATTTATTAAAATTTTTATTGAGAATCGGATAAGAACTCTCCTCCGATCTCTTAAATATTTATGAAAATTTTTGATTGAGAACCGGATTAGAACTCTCCTCCGATCTCTTTTAATATTTATGAAAAATTTTGATTGAGAATCAGATAAGAACTCTCCTCCGATCTCTTTTAACATGCAATTTTAGAGTTTTAATGAAGGATCTCGGATAAGAACTCTCCTCTGATCTCCTATTTTTCATTTGAATGAGAATCAGGCAAGAAATCTCCCCTGACCTCTTGAGATCTAATGGCGATCGTATGTCGTAAAGACCTTAGACTAAGGGCTCTGGCATCCGAAGACGCTGAGAACCCGAATAAGGCTTCTCTTAACCCGTTGGTACCTTATAACTAGGTAGGGGATACAGACTGAATTTTACCGATCTCCTATGTGATCACCTTACCAGTACCTTTTGACAGGCAATATTCGATCTCTTCTGTTTGTTAGTCTAGGATCCGATCTTACCTCGATCTCCCACTATACCAAGTTATCTTCTGAGCTAGCCTAGTGGTTCGATTTTATAATTTTCCTTTGATTTATTATCCAAACTTTTATTATTTTGAAGAAACCCTCATGTTAAGATACAGCTACCAACATTTTATCAAACTACCTATACGTTACTCGGGGCTAGAACACCTACATTTGAAGGTGATAAAGGCTAAAAAATAAGTAAATAACATGAACTGATGAACAAAAGGTAAACTCAAAAGAATAACCACCTTCGTGGGGTTCTTTAACATAACATAAACTTGACGAAAATTACGAGCATGAAAAGAAAATAAATAAAAATGAGCACTTAGCAAAGCAACGGTCTAAACACTCACCTGTAGGGAGTTGAATCTATTAAACTAACTATGGAGTCACAAATATAGTAGAGCTGCATGCTAATAGTCTGGGGACTAATGCTTGCGTTAAAATGAAGAGTACCAAGTTAAAATGCAGTCGAGCCGAAATGAGAATAACCGTGTTTGAATGAGATTGAGCTTGGAAAATAAAAGTGGATATAAAGATGATGAAAACAGAACTGAAACTAAGAGAGGGTATCGCAGAGTAATGAACAAACTGAAAATAAAGAGTTTCAGTGTCCAATACTCCTTCAAAGAAAATACTTTAGAAAACTGGTTTCTAAAGTTTTTCTATTTTGAAAGCTTAAAAATAGCAGAGTAGCAAAACTAAATCAATTTTCAGAGCCTTTTCACTATAATCACCACCCTTTTTGTTCTCCTTTCAACAGTATTTCATGCAGGGATTTATAGGGAACGGGTGCTCTCAATGAAGGGTCAGGATTTCCTCTGAGGGAGATGGAAGGTTAAGATTTTAAAGGACATGATCTGATGCCTGAGAATTGAAGAGAATCAAAATGGACTGCTGAGCTCTCATTCAGAATATTTGTCCTTGCTCTTTTCTAATCCAACAATTCAAAATCTTCTTGTCAAGGGAGATCCGAGGGCTGGGAATAAAAGGCGCCGGTCTTGTCGTCTTCTCTTTGATCCAAGGGCTCCGAACTTGTCCTTACAATTAAGATCAATGATGGAGATCGAGAAGTACTGGACTATCATGACATGTCCTGACACCTGTCAGTAATGTGGGCGATTCTGCAAACGAGGCGTGCGGTAAAGATTTAATCTTGCCTGCAACGCTTTAACTACCTCGGCTCTGATTATGACGACAGTTATTGAAAGTTATCTCATCCTATCCTTGCTTCCCGATCTCTCATCCCTTCCGATCTTTCCATCATGACCTCTTTCCGATTTCTCATGTCGGGCCCCTCTCCCGATCTCTCCCATTCCAGCACCTTCTTCTCAATCCGGGCTGATTCAGTCAAAGCATTTATTACTTCAGTTACCAAGGCATCCGCTTTGATTTCCGCTAGTAATAAATGCTCAGACCCTCCCTATATATATGCCTTCAACGGGAGATTTCTCCCACATTTCACTCCTTCCTATTTCCATTTCTCCCTTTTTCTGTTCTAGTTTTCTCGTAACATTATGGCCACGGTGACTGCTTTTGATTTTTTTTTTGACTACTTTCTTTACTCCCCGACTGAAAATTTACGACCCTAGTGATCGGAAAATCATGACATCCATATTTGATGACAGTGAGAGAACCAGACTAATTTACCGATGAAGATCGAAAATATCGATCATACCGATCTCGGGTCAATCTACTGATGTAATCGGTGAGTCGATTTCGGGCGAGAAGACTGCTAATTTCCCGCTTAACATCTGTGACTGCCCCTTGAAGTTCATTTGGCTCCTCACCATATCGAGCGTCCCGACTGCAGCTCGGTTCTGGTCGATGACTTTGACGACGACTTCTCATCCTCATGAGAGTTATAGTCACTCCATCTAAGCTGTACATCTATCCGCCTATGTCTGGCTTTCTAGTCAGACACATCTTTTGATTCAGCCACGAGACTAGGCTTTGACATAGGTTCCTGCTAGGTAGGATGTACTGCCGATCCCTAGAGATCGCCCGAATGATGTAATCTGACCTTTAAAGGTCCTTAACAATGTAACCCGATCTCTTGAGATTGCCCAAATGATGTAATCTGACCTTTTGGAAATGAAATTTTATTTTGAAAATTATCATTTTATTATTATTTCATTGGTTATTTTTCGATCTCTAATGTGCATATCCGATCTGATTCCTAACTAAATAGCCCTTAACTGATCTGCAATTGTGAACATCTACCTTAATTTGCCTATATTTAACTAGTCGATCTCCCCTTATTTATTTATGGAGTTTCTGGAATGTTCTTGTGACGTGTCAGAAAAGCTGGCGAATTTCACTAACCGATGCGTCGTGTAACACCCCTAAGTTCGGTAGTTCGTTCTACTGTTCCGGTGACCAGTGTTATCAGGACAGCTAGGATGCCTAGAACTACACTTCGTTATGAGTGAGGAGACATAAAATAATGAAATACAAGAAAAGAAAATACAAGAAAAACAAAGGAAAAATAATAGCAAAGAAATGTAACCAAGTTAAGCGAGCCGAGAACCCTAGCGATGGGTGACCGCATCGGGAAGTCACGGTGTGGACCGTTGACTAGCCTTGGACTGCGGGGAACCCTGGAAAATATTTTTAGGACTTAAAGAGACATCAATTGAAGTATAAATATCATTAGAAATATCAAAGAAAAATTAAATAATTAGTACAAAGAAAAGTGAGAAATCGAAAAACAGACAAAACCCGATGTTACCGAAAAATCGGGAATGCAACCCGAACAGGGGCATTATGGTCATTTGACATCCCGAATTGTCTTTTGACCTAAATGTCCATTAAAAATAAATAATATTACACTTAGAAAATAAAATGAAAAATTAATTTGGTGGTACCTAAAGTAAATAACAAAAATTAAGGATTTAATGTGGAATAAGTGGGAATTAAACTTATTATATGATTTAAATTGAGTAAGTGGACCACTAAGGGATAAATTAAGAATAATGGGGCAGGTGTAAGTCCATTACACCATCTGCATTTCATCTTCTCCAAATGCTCTCAACCATGCCGAAATGGAGAAAAGGAAACCTCCATTGCTGTTTGCATGAAGCTTCATCCTTTCCTTCATTTTAACTCTAATCACATAGGTTTCTTCATTAAAAATTGTCCCCACATCACAAGGCAGAGTTTGATACCAAAATCAAGAAGTTTAGTGAAGGTTTAACAAGTCCCAACCAAAGGTAAGTTTGTATTTTTGAACATTGCTTTGTTAAACTTTGTATACTTGTTATGGGTGTGTGCTCTGTGAAGAAAATTTTCAAGTTTGAGGAGTTCTTGATATATCCATTTTTGGACAGCCATGGAGTTGTATGTTTAATGAAATATTCTTACATATGTTTGATGAGAATTCATGTTGAATAGGGTGAATTGATGTCCTAGTAAATTATTCCACATGTATATGGTGATTGTGCACTTGGAATGGAAATTGATGAATTGTAGGACACTTTGGCATTGTGGAACAATTTGGCAGCCTTGGGACTCTTTGATAAATGTATGAGTTCATGAAGATGTTGGCAGAATTATGACATTGAGGATTGATGGATATGTATATAAATTAGTTGTGTAAAGTGTATGTAAAAACTAGAAATGTTTATGTGTATATGTGATTGTATTTGGACTTTGTGAATTAGAGTTTTATTTGGTGTATTGAGGATGTTTGTAATATGCCCAAAGTGACTTTAAAATGAAGTGGTATATGGTTTTGGTAATGTACCAAAACAGAATTGGTAAGGGAAGTGGACATATAGCAAGTAAATGTGTAATGGATAGATGTATAAGCAATGTAGTTAAGGGCAGTGTGCATTTTAGCCTATAACTCTAAATGTGTAACTCCAATTGGTATGAGACCAATTGGAGGTGAAACTAGGCACAAAATGTGCCAACTTTCATTAAGAAAGCATACCAAAATTCTACTTGCAAGGTAGCATGAAAAATGACCAATTCGGATTAAATGCAAGTGAAACCTGAAAACTGACCAATTGGGCAGCAGTTAGTGTTTAGGCCATAACTCACTCAAAACAGGTCCAATTGACCTGAAATTTTAACCATGAATAGTTAAGACCCATACCTACAAGTCTTATGAGGACACCAAAGCCCAGAAATGACCATAAGCAAGTCAAACAGCTTGCACAATTCGGGTCCAAAAACTGGCCGAATCAAAGTTGACCAAATTTGACCTAAAATGACCTAATTTGATGCTATTTGACCAGCAATAGTAAAATGACCATAACGTGGTCTACATAACTCAGAATGACCTAAAATTTTGCCCCGCATTCCATAAGACATAGATCTAAAAGTTTGTAGTTTTGACCAAAACCCGAAAATCGAGGGAACTAGGTCGTCCGGCTAGGTCAAACTAGTATCCCGGAATCCAACAAGTTACATTAAAATGCACTAAACAAGGAAATGAGTTTGGTAAAACGTACCAACCCTAAAACCCTATCGAATGTGACATATTAATGACACTAAAACCTAATTAACCTAGAACACATCGAGGGTCGGTATATTAGGTGATTAAGCAAATAATAGCTTTCAGTGAATTACTTATCGAACATTATCGTTAGAGACAATTTAATTTAGTACTGAAACACTTAAAATTGTGTTTCTCAGTTACCAAAGACTCGGGAAAAGGGAAGGAAACACTGAGTGCAGACCAAGAGACAGTCATCAGAGGTTTGTGCACAACAACTATTTCTTTTGAAATTTTCAATTGAAATGAATTATGACTATTTGTATATTATTGTTTTAAATTGTGGAAATGTGTTTGAATGGATATTTATCACTTGAAAAGCACTGTAAATGGTTTGAAATTGTGAGAAATTGTTTGAATGATATTGATAGATACTTATTGATTGAAAAACATTAGAAATGGTTTGAAACCATAGCTATCATGTATATTGATTGTATTCCTCGCTAGCTTTCTAGTGGGATGAATTGAATTCCCTCTCTGGCTAAAGTGTTGAGGTGTGTGCCTGTTGAGGACAAATTGAATGAGTACTCATATTTTTGCTAGCTAGCTATGTTATTCCTCATTAGTCATCGACTTTTGGGACGAATTGAACTTTGGAACATGATTAAGCTGTGTGTGATTTATTGATATGTATTGTGAGATTGTGAAATGAATTTAAACTCTTATTGACATATACTATCTTTTGAATTCAACCATGATATGACTTATTGAAATTTATTGTGATATTGAGAAATGTAGTTTAAATTCTTGTTGATAATTACTGTCTTGAAATTAACTATGGTTTTAAGTATCCACTATTTAAATGATTTATGAATTGTGATTTAAGTTGTATTTGGTTAATGTTGTGCACCACTGAGACATTATCTCAGCGATAGCTTTTTATTGCTGTCGCAGGTAGACAGACAGACAGGGCAGCAGACTAGGCTGCTAATACCTCCAGCGAGAGACTATCGGGTATAATGAGTATACCAACATTTTGCATTTTGTACTGTAATGTTTGACCACTGTATGTACATATTGTTTTTGGTTTTGAGCAGTTGTAAATTCAAATTGTACATTGAAGTTGTAAAATAATTATGAGTTGTTTTGGCTTGTAAAAATTGTATTATATTTCTTGTATCTCAGTCTTTGAAAAATCACTGTGGATTTAAAATTGAGAAAAATGTTGTGTTGAGAATATGTTGGAGTTGAGATTTGGAATTATATTGAAGTGCTTTTACAGGTTTTCTGAAGAACTGTTTTATCCAAAATACAGATGGCACTCTGCCAAAATTTTTACAGAAATTCCAAATAAGTCAAATGTGTCAGTTCTATCACTTGATTCAAAAGGTTTTAACACCTGTAAATAGTGCTCACCACTATAAAAAGAAGTAAGAAAAGTTTTAAAATCCCTTGTAGTGTATTTAATGGGTTATCAGTAGACGAAGTTGGTAATTCATTAGGTATACTACAGGATCATGTTATGCCTTACAGAGGGGTAGGGTGTGACATGTTTAAGTGGTATCAGAGCAAAGTTTTTAAATTTTGTTTTCACCTGTTATTTGAATATTCTTTCTTCATAGTACAACTGCTCAATATCATTGTCTGATACATACAGTACATTACATTATAAATATGCACTAACGAGAGGAAATCTCCTTGTGTTAATTGTTCAGGAGATCTAAAATCCTCGCATTGACTATGGAAGAGGGTGATCGTTCAGTCGATCAATCTATTGAGGCTGAGGTGAAAGGGGATGCCCCAGGCCTACACAATGTCAGTGGTTCAAAGAACACCACCGCAGTACCGCAGTTTCCTGCTCAGTTCGCTCAGCAGATGGCTGCAATGTTCCAACAAATGGCTGGTAGTGTGCCTACTCAAGTCCCAATACAGACACCAGTGGTACAACCACAGTCTCCTACTAGGCAGTATGATAAATTGATGAAATATGGGGCTACAGAGTTCAAGGGGACAGTAGATCCTCTAGAGGCTGAACAGTGGTTAGAGAGGATGGATAGGGTATTCAAGAAACTGCATTGTACAGAGGAGCTCAGATTTGAATACTCAGTATCTTTGCTACAGGGGGATGCTTATGACTGGTGGAAAACCATTCCCCACAGTCTGGTAGAACCTGCAGTGCTAACATGGAATGACTTTCTCAGGGAATTCAGACAAAAATATGTCCCTGATGCTTATGTAGACCAGAAGCTACAAGAGTTCCTAAGTCTGAAATAGGGGGCCAGATCAGTGGCTGAGTATGAAAGAGAATTTTCCCGCCTGAGCCATTATGCAGTAAGTTTACTTATTACCAGCAGGGAGAGATGCAAGAGGTTTGAAACCGGCTTGAAGCCCAGTATCAGATTACAAGTTGTCGGCTTCAAACACACTAACTTCTCTGAACTTATTTCTCAAGCTCTAGAGTTAGAAAGAATTGAGTCTAAAGCTGCTCTTGAGAAAAAGAAATCAGAGAAGACAGAGAAAGAGGGAAAATCAGAGAACGAGTTCGGTGGTCCTACTGGAAAGAGGAAGAACTATGGGGGACATGGCAGAGGTGGCAAGAAGTCTGGTAGGGGAAGATATTCAGGATAGAAACCTCCCTTATCTGGTCAGCAGAGTACCAGAGGTTCCTACCCTCCCCGCCAATGTGAAACATGTGGAAGAAATCATGGTGGGATCTGCTACAAGGCTATTGGAGCCTGTTATAACTGTGGAGGCACAGGACACTTTGCCAAGGACTGCACTGAGTCGCAGAGTTGGACCACCTCCTACTCTGCAGAAGGGTCGATTGAGCCACGTCACTAGAAGTTCACAACCACCCACAGAGGTAGAGGCAGGGGTAGAGGTAGCCAATGAAAGCTAAGGCACGATGAAACATTGAGTAAGACGATGCTCGTCGAGTCTATGCAATGAGATAGAGGGAAGAGGCCGAGACATCTGACGTTGTAGCTGGTACCTTCTCAACTTTTAATCAAGATGTGTTTGTGTTATTTGATCCGGGTTCTACCCATTCTTATGTGAGTGCTAGCATCATTGATTGCATTGCTGTTCCATGTACAAAAATGGACTTTGAGGTGTTAGTAACAAGTCCACTAGGACAGAAAGTCAGGGTTAATAGAATGTATAGAGATTGTCCTTTGGTGATCCAAGGACACACTTTCCTGTCTGATTTCATTGAAATGCCCTTCAGAGATTATGATATCATCTTGGGCATGGATTGGTTAGCTAGGCATCATGCCATGATTGATGTAGAGGTGAAGACAGTCACTTTTGGTCTCCTCGATGCTGATGTGGTAATACAAGGGGAGAGACAGCTATTGCCATCAAACATCATTTCGGCTGCACTAGCCAGAAAAATGATCAGAAAGGGGTGTGAAGCCTACTTGGCACATGTGGTAGACACCCAAGTGGGGAGTCCAGCATTGAAGGACATCCCTACAGTATATGACTTTCCAGATGTGTTTCCTGATGAATTGCCAGGATTACCTCCGGAAAGAGAAGTGCAGTTTGAAATTAATATTATGCATGGTGTGGATCCAATCTCCATAACCCCATACAGAATGGCACCAGCAGAGTTGAAGGAGTTGAAGATACAACTGCAAGAATTACTTGAAAAGGGCTTCATCCGCCCTAGTGTGTCACCTTGGGGAGCACCAGTGTTGTTTGTTAAGAAGAAGGATGGTACTCTCCGCTTATGCATTGACTACCGACAGTTGAATAAGGTGACAATAAAGAACAGATATCCATTGCCTCGCATTGATGATTTGTTTGATCAGTTGAAGGGTGCAGCTGTATTCTCCAATATTGATTTGCGATCTGGTTATTATCAGTTGAAGTTGCAAGAGCAGAGTATTCCAAAAACTGCTTTCAGAACTCGGTATGGCCACTATGAGTTTCTAGTAATGCCATTCGGGTTAACAAATGCTCCAGCTGCTTTTATGGATCTGATGAACACTATCTTCAGATCATATCTCGATCAATTTGTGGTGGTGTTTATTGATGACATTTTGATATATTCGAGGAATGTAGAGAAGCATGACAGACATCTACGGATTGTACTGCAGACTTTAAGGGAGAAGCAGCTATACGCCAAATTATTGAAATGTGAATTTTGGCTGAAAGAAATCTCCTTTTTGGGACATGTTGTGTCAGCTGAAGGGATCAAGGTAGATTCTAGCAAGGTAGAAGCTATCCTTAATTGGAAGCCACCCAAGAATATCACAGAAGTTCGCAGTTTTCTGGGTTTAGCTGATATTACCGTCAGTTTGTGAAGGGGTTTTCTATGTTATCTTCTCTACTGACCAAGCTGCTTCGGAAAGATGTAAAATTTCAGTGGACAAATAAATGCCAGCAAAGTTTTGATGAGTTGAAGAGGTGTTTGACTGAAGCTCCAGTTCTCACTTTACCTACTCCGGGTAAAGAATACACAGTTTATAGTGATGCTTCTCACAATGGGTTAGGCTGTGTACTGATGCAAGATCGGAATGTCATTGCTTATGCATCACGCCAGCTGAAACCGCATGAGAGGAACTACCCAACACATGATCTGGAGTTAGCAGCTATTGTTTTTGCTCTGAAGATCTGGAGACACTATTTGTATGGGGAGAAATGCTACATTTACACAGATCACAAGAGCTTGAAGTACTTAGGCACCCAGAAGGAATTGAATTTGAGGCAGAGGAGATGGTTAGAACTCATTAAAGACTATGATTGCTTAATAGACTATCAGCCAGGGAAAGCAAATGTGGTGGCTGACGCCTTAAGTCGCAAGACTATGGCAAGTCTCAGAGTTTCTCCTTTGTCCATGGTATATGAATTGAAAGCACAACATGCCAGTTTAGAGATTGATGATGAGGGACAGACAGTAGTTGCATGGCATGTACAAGGTGTTGATTGATCGATCGTAATGGCTGCTCAGAGTGATGAAAAATATCAGAAGCTACTGAAAGAAGTACAGCAGGGCAAGAAACCTGAATTCTCTGTGAGAGATGATGGTTTATTGCTACATCAGGGCAGAATGTGCGTTCCTAGTGATGTGGAATTGAGACAAATCATTATGAAGGAAGCACATGAGTCTCCTTTTGCTATGCACCCTGGTGGAACTAAAATGTACAGAGGGCTGAAAGAGCATTACTGGTGGATGGGTATGAAGAGAGATATAGCTGAATTTGTTTCCAAATGCCTAACTTGTCAGCAAGTAAAGGCAGAATATCAAGTTCCAGCTGGTTTGTTACATCCTTTGTCAGTACCAGAGTGGAAATGGGAACGGATAACTATGGATTTTGTTACAGGACTTCCAAGGACATAGAGTAGTCATGATATAGTATGGGTTATAGTTGATAGATTGACTAAGTCTGCTCACTTTTTGCCAGTGCGGATGGACTATAGCCTGGAAAGATTGGCCAGATTGTACATATATGAGATTGTAAAACTGCATGGAGTGCCAGTATCAATTGTATCTGACAGAGATCCTAGGTTCACTTCTAGATTCTGGGGTAGTCTTCAAAGAGCCCTAGGAACTAGATTGAACTTCAAGACAAAGATTCCACCCATGCATGCGATGGCCACCGAGAGGGTTATTCAGATATTGGAGGATATGCTACGGGCTTGTGTGATTGAGTTTGAAGGTAGTTGGGATACACACTTGCCTTTGATTGAGTTTGCTTATAACAACAGCTACCAATCAAGCATTGGGATGCCTCCATATGAAGCTTTGTATGGCAGAAAGTGCAGAACTCCCTTATGTTGGGATGAAGTAGGTGAAAGGAAGATGATTGGGCCAGAAATTGTTCAGCAGACAGAGGAAAAGATCAGATTGATTAGAGATAGACTCAAGGCTGCATCAGATCGTCAGAAGTCCTATGTTGATTTGAAAAGAAGAGATATTGAATATGCAGTGGGTGATAAGGTATTCCTCAAAGTTTCTCCTTCGAAGAGGATTATGAGATTTGGCAAAAAGGGGAAACTGAGTCCTCGTTTCATCGGACCATATGAGGTTCTGGAAAGAGTGGGTCCTTTGGCATATCGGTTGGCATTACCTCCAGAGTTAGCAAGGATACACAATGTCTTCCATGTGTCCATGTTAAGGAGGTACAGATCAGACCCATCTCATATACTATCAGTTGAAGAGATTGAGGTAAATCCAGACATCTCATATGAGGAAGAACCCTTAAATATTCTGGCTTATGAGGTGAAGCAGCTGAGGAACAAACAGATACACCTGGTTAAAGTGCTGTGGAACCATCATTCAGGCCAGGAAAGCTACTTAGGAACGTGAAGAGGATACGAGGAGACAGCACCCACAGCTATTCAGAGACTAATGCCAGGTAAAATTTCGAGACGAAATTTATTTAAGGGAGGGAGAATTGTAACACCCCTAAGTTCGGTAGTGCGTTCTACTGTTCCGGCGACCAGTGTTATCAGGACAGCTAGGATGCCTAGAACTACACTTCGTTATGAGTGAGGAGACATAAAATAATGAAATACAAGAAAAGAAAATACAAGAAAAACAAAGGAAAAATAATAGCAAAGAAATGTAACCAAGTTAAGCGAGCCGAGAACCCTAGCGATGGGTGACCGCACCGGGAAGTCACGGCGTGGACCGTTGACTAGCCCTGGACTGCGGGGAACCCTAAAAAATATTTTTAGGACTTAAAGAGACATCAATTGAAGTATAAATATCATTAGAAATATCAAAGAAAAATTAAATAATTAGTACAAAGAAAAGTAAGAAATCAAAAAACAGACAAAACCCTTGTTATTAAAAATCTGAATGCAACTAACAGGCATTATGGTCATTTGACATCCCGAATTGTCTTTTGACCTAAATGTCCATTAAAAATAAATAATATTACACTTAGAAAATAAAATGAAAAATTAATTTGGTGGTACCTAAAGTAAATAACAAAAATTAAGGGTTTAATGTGGAATAAGTGGGAATTAAACTTATTATATGATTTAAATTGAGTAAGTGGACCACTAAGGGATAAATTAAGCATAATGGGGCAGGTGTAAGTCCATTACACCATCTGCATTTCATCTTCTCCAAATGCTCTCAACCATGCCGAAATGGAGAAAAGGAAACCTCCATTGCCGTTTGCATGAAGCTTCATCCTTTCCTTCATTTTACCTCTAATCACATAGGTTTCTTCATTAAAAATTGTCCCCATATCACAAGGAAGAGTTTGATACCAAAATCAAGAGGTTTAGTGAAGGTTTAACAAGTCCCAACCAAAGGTAAGTTTGTATTTTTGAACATTGCTTTGTTAAACTTTGTATACTTGTTATGGGTGTGTGCTTTGTGATGAAAATTTTCAAGTTTGAGGAGTTCTTGATATATCCATTTTTGGACAGCCATGGAGTTGTATGTTTAATGAAATATTCTTACATATGTTTGATGAGAATTCATGTTGAATAGGGTGAATTGATGTCCTAGTAAATTATTCCACATGTATATGGTGATTGTGCACTTGGAATGGAAATTGATGAATTGTAGGACACTTTGGCATTGTGGAACAATTCGGCAGCCTTGGGACTCTTTGATAAATGTATGAGTTCATGAAGATGTTGGCAGAATTATGACATTGAGGATTGATGGATATGTATATAAATTAGTTGTATAAAGTGTATGTAAAAACTAGAAATGTTTATGTGTATATGTGATTGTATTTGGACTTTGTGAATTAGAGTTTTACTTGGTGTATTGAGGATGTTTGTAATCTGCCCAAAGTGACTTTAAAATGAAGTGGTATATGGTTTTGGTAATGTACCAAAACATAATTGGTAAGGGAAGTGGACATATAGCAAGTAAATGTGTAATGGATAGATGTATAAGCAATGTAGTTAAGGGCAGTGTGCATTTTAGCCTATAACTCTAAATGTGTAACTCCAATTGGTATGAGACCAATTGGAGGTGAAACTAGGCACAAAATGTGCCAACTTTCATTTACAAAGCATACCAAAATTCTGCTTACAAGGTAGCATGAAAAATGACCAATTCGGATTAAATGCAAGTGAAACCTGAAAACTGACCAATTGGGCAGCAGTTAGTGTTTAGGCCATAACTCACTCAAAACAGGTCCAATTGACCTGAAATTTTAACCATGAATAGTTAAGACCCATACCTACAAGTCTTATGAGGACACCAAAGCCCAAAAATGACCATAAGCAAGTCAAACAGCTTGCACAAGTTCGGGTCAAAAAACTGGCCGAACCAAAGTTGACCAAATTTGACCTAAAATGACCTAATTTGATGCCATTTGACCAGCAATAGTAAAATGACCATAACTTGGTCTACATAACTCAGAATGACCTAAAATTTTGTCCCGCATTCCATAAGACATAGATCTACAAGTTTGTAGTTTGGACCGAAACTCGAAAATCGAGGGAACTAGGTCGTCCGGCTAGGTCAAACTAGTATCCTGGAATCCAGTAAGTTGCATTAAAATGCACTAAACAAGGAAATGAGTTTGGTAAAACGTACCAACCCTAAAACCCTATCGAATGTGACATATTAATGACACTAAAACCTAATTAACCTAGAACGCATCGAGGGTCGGTATATTAGGTGATTAAGCAAATAATAGCTTTCAGTGAATTACTTATCGAACATTATCGTTAGACACAATTTAATTTAGTACTGAAACACTTAAAATTGTGTTTCTCAGTTACCAAAGACTCAGGAAAAGGGAAGGAAACACTGAGTGCAGACCAAGAGACAGTCATCAGAGGTTTGTGCACAACAACTATTTCTTTTGAAATTTTCAATTGAAATGAATTATGACTATTTGTATATTATTGTTTTAAATTGTGGAAATGTGTTTGAATGGATAAATTGTAGAAATTGTTTGAATGATATTGATGGATACTTATTGATTGAAAAACATTGGAAATGGTTTGAAACCATAGCTATCATGTATATTGATTGTATTCCTCGCTAGCTTTCTAGTGGGATGAATTGAATTCCCTCTCTGGCTGAAGTGTTGAGGTGTGTGCCTGTTGAGGACAAATTGAATGAGTACTCATATTTTTGCTAGCTAGCTATGTTATTCCTCATTAGTCATCGACTTTTGGGACGAATTGAACTTTGGAACATGATTAAGCTGTGTGTGATTTATTGATATGTATTGTGAGATTGTGAAATGAATTTAAACTCTTATTGACATATACTGTCTTTTGAATTCAACCATGATATGACTTATTGAAATTTATTGTGATATTGAGAAATGGAGTTTAAATTCTTGTTGACAATTACTGTCTTGAAATTAACTATGGTTTTAAGTATCCACTATTTAAATGATTTATGAATTGTGATTTAAGTTGTATTTAGTTAATGTTGTGCACCACTGAGACATTGTCTCAGCGATAGCTTTTTATTGCTGTCGCAGGTAGACAGACAGACAGGGCAGCAGACTAGGCTGCTAATACCTCCAGCGAGAGACTATCCGGTATAATGAGTATACTAACATTTTGCATTTTGTACTGTAATGTATGACCACTGTATGTACATATTGTTTTTGGTTTTGAGCAGTTGTAAATTCAAATTGTACATTGAAGTTGTAAAATAATTATGAGTTGTTTTGGCTTGTAAAAATTGTATTATATTTCTTGTATCTCAGTCTTTGAAAAATCACTGTGGATTTAAAATTGAGAAAAATGTTGTGTTGAGAATATGTTGGAGTTGAGATTTGGAATTATATTGAAGTGCTTTTACAGGTTTTCTGAAGAACTGTTTTATCCAAAATACAGATGGCACTCTGCCAAAATTTTTACAGAAATTCCAAATAAGTCAAATGTGTCAGTTCTATCACTTCAGTTCAAAAAGGTTTTTAACACCTGTAAATAGTGCTCACCACTATAAAAAGAAGTAAGAAAAGTTTTAAAATCTCTTGTAGTGTATTTAATGGGTTATCAGTAGACGAAGTTGGTAATTCATTAGGTATACTACAGGATCATGTTATGCCTTACAGAGGGGTAGGGTGTGACATGTTTAAGTGGTATCAGAGCAAAGTTTTTAAATTTTGTTTTCACCTGTTATTTGAATATTCTTTCTTCATAGTACAACTGCTCAATATCATTGTCTGATACATACAGTACATTACATTATAAATATGCACTAACGGGAGGAAATCTCCTTGTGTTAATTGTTCAGGAGATCTAAAATCCTCGCATTGACTATGGAAGAGGGTGATCGTTCAGTCGATCAATCTATTGAGGCTAAGGTGCAAGGGGATGCCCCAGGCCTACACAATGTCAGTGGTTCAAAGAACACCACCTGATCGCAGCGATTTCTGCTCGATTCGCCACAGATGGCTGCAATGTTCCAACAAATGGCTGGTAGTGTGCCTACTCAAGTCCCTTATGTCATTTTCAGCACCTCGCGAGCGATTCCAAAATTCTCTCGTTTCTTCAAGTTCTTCCGACACTAATCACACTCCGGTAAGGGTTTTGATCTTTCTTTTAGTTAAATTTCTCTCTTTTCTTTGAAAATGAGCGGCGCCAAGGGTCAGAGAGCGGCGAGCCCCCCTTCCGTCCACGTCTCGCAGTCGTTAGATGAAGTTAAAGTGGTCGGACCAAGCGAGCGATCTGAACCTCCTACGACCTCCATTTCAACTCGTGGTCAAGCGGTACTCTCAAGACGACCACATTCCTAAGGGAGAGAAAACCTTCCCATGGATGAGCTGCGGTCAATCCTTCAAGAAACCAATCTGCAAACGAGTAGCCAAGAATACAACCTTCGGACCGATTCATACGAGTTTATCAGATGTCATGGCGATCTCCGAGCCAATCACTTCTTCGAAGAAAATGATATGATCATGATACACGAAGAGCAATTAAAAGCCAAGCTGCAGTTCCCTCTTGATGACTTCTTCAAGGAAGTTCTGAAATTCCACCAAGTATGTATAGCCCAAGTACATTCGAACTCATGGTGGATCCTGGTAGCCTTCCGAGGCCTCTGCCGAGCTAAGGGACTCAGTTCTACGGCGAAGGTGTTCACTGAGCTACATAGGCTAACTCGTCGAAAGGACGATGAGTACTGGTTCTTTCAGGTGAAACCGCATTGTGGGTTCTTTACCGATCTGCCTTCCTCACTGAAGAATTGGAAGAATCGCTTCTTTATTCTGAGGAGCAAGATTTTGAAGGGTTTTGAGGGTTTCCCACGTAGCTGGCTGCATCTAGGCCCATCACTCCCAAAGCACATCGCCCTGAGTAGGGAAGAGGGCGCCATGGTAATAGAGCTAAAGGATCAGGCGGCCGCTCAGAAGTTCTCCTGTTTAGATGCGGTGGTGGCCGAACTGCACCATTGGATGATGCGGCTAGTTACCGGCGAAGAACGCGGGCTTCAGCTCTCTGATCTCGGCTTCGGTACTTTCTATATCTCTGATCTCTGGGCCTTAGCAAACTCACTGACTTCTCTTTATGTAAGTATGGCGGGCAGCGAGGCTTCCAAAGAGAGCCGAAAGCGTAAGAGGGAGGTCTCCAAGAAAGTGCGAGAGATGAAGCATCCCGAGGCCTCACAGACGCCAAGGCATGATCCAGGAGAGATGCAGGGAGGCTCGTCTCGACCCTCGGGACCGCCGATCCCTGAAGTAGAGGTGGTTTGGTCTCCTCCTTGACAAGAAGAGTTGCCACCACCTCCACCAGTTGCTTTGAGTGCGGAAGGGGGTCCTTCCTAACCTACTTCAAGGACCCTTTCCCGCGGAGCTCAGGTCCTGACTCACTCCCTGGAGAAGAACGGGGTTGTACGGGAGAATCCGAGCTTGGCAAAGGTTCTGGGAGCTTCCATCTGCCTCTAGGAGGATTGGCATCAGCTGTCCCAGGGCAACATCGACGATCTCCTGACCCAGACGATGAGCTTGAGCATGGAGAGCTTAGTGAACGCTGGTTCATGGAGAGCTTAGTGAGCATGGAGAGCTTAGGGAAAAGGCTCATCATTTGAGGCAGGAGATCCAGAAGGTGGGTCAGGAAGTGGCTTCCGCCCGAGCCCAACTTTCATCCGCCCGGGAATATATAACTGAAATTGAGGGGCGGATGAAATTCTATCAGGATAAATTGGCCGAGCAGGCTCATGTTCTTGAAGAAGCTCGGGCGCTCCGAGCTGCTAATGTTGCTCTCCTTACTGAAGAACTTAGAGTGAAAGAAGAAGAGGCAGTGACGAGGGAGGCCGGTGCTTATGTGAATGCCCACGGGGACCTTTTGGCCGAGCTCAAGAAGCGTTATCCCGAGGAGGACTTTTCCCGGATGGTGGACCTGGCTCCCGAAGATGAAGAGGAGAGCGAAGAGGAGGCCGAAGGAGATAGAGGGGGTGAGCGAAATGTAGAACAGGCTAGGGGCGATCCTCCAGCCGAATGACTTGTATTTTTTATTTTGAAATGAAATGAAGTTCTTTCTTTTGTTCAATGACTTGATGAGATCGGAAAGTATCTAAGTTGTATAAGCGCTTGATTGTCTGAACATATTAGAACACCAAACTTGAAAGCGATTATTAATCTGTGTATGAGAGATCGGAAAAACATTGTAAGCATGAGATCGGCCTAAACCGAGAACAAAAACCTAGTGAAACTTAAGATTATTAAAATTGGAAACCTGATTTGAACACTTAAGATCGAAAACACCATTAAGCTGGATTGAAACCTTAACTTTATTAAATGATTATCCATAATGGAGATCGGACCGGATTGAAACCTTAACTTTATTTAACGATTATCCACCATATTTATAAAATGGAGGTCAAAAATAAGACTGGATGGCACGAAGACTTAATGTCAGTTGGATTTCGTTTGACGGGAGATCGAAAATGTGATCGACTGGCGAGGCGACTCGATAATTAGTTTGAGAGATCGATAATGAATTAAGCGACCTGGAGACTTGGTGTTGGTTTGGTCTCTTTGAAGAGATATCGGTAATGAAGTGAGCGACTTGGAGACTTAATGCTGGGGATCGATTTCAAAGTCTATTAATTTCGGGGATCGGCCAAAATATGGTGTCGACAGCTGCCCCTCTTTACATAATTTCTATCGAAGGGAAAAATTTTCCCGTGTGGGAATTATGCAAAGATTCAGACCCATATTTTGGGCGATTGGGTACTAAAACTTTGAAACTCAAAATTAATGTTAGGAAACTAAAACCAACTTAGGTCAGCGACCCAGAGGTCGATAACAGGAATTTTAAATGCTGGAAAACCAACTTAGATCAAGCAAACAGAGGTCGATGACAGAAATTTAAATGTGAAAAATTAAAATCAACTTAGATCAAGAAACCAGAAGTTGATAATAGGAATTTAAATGCGAAAAATTAAAATCAACTTTGATCAAGGAACCAGATATTGATGACAGGAATTTAAATACAAAAAATTAAAATGAACTGAGATCAAGGAACCAAAGGTTGATGGCAGGAATTTAAATGCTGAAAAATTAAAATCAACTTGGATCAAGGAACCAGAGGTTGATGACAGAAATTTAAATGCGAAAAATTAAAATAAACTTGGATCAAGGAACCAAAGGTTGATGGCAGAAATTTAAAGGCTGAAAAATTAAAATCAACTTAGATCAAGGAACCAGAGGTTGATGATAGAAATTTAAATGCAAAAAATTAAAATCAACTTCGATCAAGGAACCAGAGGTTGATGACAGGAATTTAAATGCAAAAAATTAAAATCAACTTAGATCAAGGAACCAGAGGTTGATGACAGAAATTTAAATGCTGAAAAATTAACATCAACTTGGATCAAGGAACCAGAGGTTGATGATAAAAATTTAAATACAAAAATTTAAAGTCAACTTGGATCAAGGAACCAGAGGTTGATGACAGAAATTTAAAGGCTGAAAAATTAAAATCAACTTAGATCAAGGAACCAGAGGTTGATGACAGAAATTTAAATGCGAAAAATTAAAATCAACTTAGATCAAGGAACCAGAGGTTGATGACAGGAATTTAAATGCGAAAAATTAAAATTAACTTAGATCAAGGAACTAGAGGTTGATGACAGAAATTTAAATGCTGAAAAATTGACATCAACTTGGATCAAGGAATCAGAGGTTGATGACAGAAATTTAAATGCGAAAAATTAAAATCAACTTGGATTAAGGAACTAAAGGTTGATGACAGAAATTTAAAGGCTGAAAAATTAAAATCAACTTGGATTAAGGAACCAGAGGTTGATGGCAGAAATTTAAATGCAAAAAATTAAAATCAACTTGGATCAAGGAACCAGAGGTTGATAACAGAAATTTAAATGGGAAAAATTAAAGTCAACTTAGATCAAGGAACCAGAGGTTGATGACAGGAATTTAAATACAAAAATTAAAATCAACTTAGATCAATGAACCAGAGGTTGATAAAAGAAATTTAAATGCTGAAAATTAAAAATGCTTACAAAGCAAGCCTAACCTGACACGAGAAGTTCCTCTGCGACGAAGTGTACTTAACAGGATCCTGAAGATGAACGACTAATGGAAGACGAGTTGCAAGACTTAACCTATCATCTTGCATTCCTTACTCACTTCCCAGGACTCTCTTTCTGTTCTTGACTTTCTTATTTTGCGAAAAGCGCCCTTGCGGGTTTTCACTTTCCCTTTCGCCCATCTGACTAGAGGCGCCCTTCCAGGTTTTCACCTCTAGTTTTTTTTTTTTTTTTTTTGGCCATTCCCTGCAAATCTCACAGCAAATTACATAAGGTTATCAATATCCAAATCCTAAACTTATGACAAAATTCTAATAGATTAATAGCGCATAAAATAAAGAGGTAGAAAAAGACAATATTAGAGCGTGAGTATACGGGAAAGATAAAGCAAAAAGATAAATTAATACGCAAATGTGCGAAGAAGATAGATCAAAGTGAAATGATGACTTTATTATGGTTTGAGGGATAAAGGTATAGTTTCAAAGAAAAAGGGTACAAGGATAGATCTCACAGATTCCTTGTAGTTGACTCTGAAGTCTCTTAACTGCAATTATTTCAAGTATTCTATTGACGAAGATTCATGCCGTGACGGTTTATTTTCATTCCTAGTCCCATGTTCCCTTCCTTATTTCTCCATTTTCTAGTTCTAAGGACACCCTTTTCGGGTTTTCGCCCTCAGATTTTATTTTCTTTTTTCTTTTTCTTTCCTTTTCTTTTTCAGGGTGCCTTTTCGGGTTTTCACCCTTCACTCATTTTACAGAAAGCACCCTTCCGGGTTTTCGCCTTCTTTTTCACATTTTGTTAGGGCATCCTTTTGGATTTTCACCCTTTTTTTTTTAGGCATAATACCTCTTGACAGTGTCGGCATTCACGGGTCTTGGAAATTCCTCACCATCCATATGGGTCAAGATTAGGGTCCCACCAGAAAACGCCTTTTTAACCACATAGGGTCCCTCATAGGTTGGCGACCATTTGCCCCGAACATCGTTTTGATTTGGGAGCACCTTTTTCAGGACAAGATCTCCTGGTTGAAATTCGCGTGGGCGGACGCCTTTATTAAATGCCCTAGCCATTCTTCTCTGGTACAACTGCCCATGACATGCCGCTGCTAGCCTTTTCTCATCTAGCAAATTCAATTGGTCTAACCTTGACTGGATCCATTCTGACTCATCAATCCCTGATACCTTCAGAATCCTTAGGGAAGGGATTTCTACTTCGATAGGGAGAACAGCTTCCATCCCATATACCAGTGAGTATGGAGTTGCCCCAGTTGATGTTCTCACAGAGGTTCAATATGCATGAAGGGCATAGGGAAGCATATCATGCCAGTCTCTATAGGTGACCATCATTTTCCAGATTATTCTCTTGAGATTTTTGTTTGCGGCTTCTACCTCTCCATTCATCTGGGGACGGTATGGTGAGGAATTGAGATGTCGAATCTTGTATTGATCACATAATCTCTGGATCTTCGGACCATTCAAATTCTTGGCGTTATCAGTGATGATTTCGCTGGGGAGGCCGTGTCGACAGATAATATTATTTCTGAGGAATTTAAGGAATGTGTTCTGCGTGATGTGTCGCTTCGACCCATTTAGAAAAATAGTCAATAGTTACCAGGATAAATCTATGCCCATTGGATGCCTTGGGATTGATGGGACCAATCACGTCGATTCTCCATATTACGAAAGGCCATGGCGAAACGAGGCTGAACAGTTGATGAGGCGGGACATTTATCGGATCTGTATAGATTTGACATTTATGACACTTTCGAAAGTACTCAATGCAATCCTTCTCCATAGTAGTCCAGAAGTATCCCCGTCTCATGATTTGCTTAGCCATCATATGCCCATTAGCATGGGTTGCACAATTCCCCTCATGAGTCTCGAAAAGGATCCTCCTTGCTTCTTTTGAATCTACGCATCTCAACAATTAACAATTCACCGTTGGAGCTCCTTTTGTATAGAATTTCGCCACTGGGGAAGTATCCCAAAGCTAATCTCCGGATCATTCTTCTTTCGTTTCTACTTGCCCCAGGGGGGAATTCTCTGGTCTTGATGTAGACTTGGATGTCATGATACCAAGGTTTACCATATGTTTCTTCCTCGATCATGAAGCAGTATGCCGGCTCACTCCTTGCTTTGATCTGCAATACCTGAGTCATCTGCCCTTCTTCCATTTGAGCCATGACAGCCAGGGTGGCTAAGGCATCTGCGAATTGATTTTTGTCTCGACTGAGGTGAGTGAAAGAAATTTCTTCAAATTTCTTAATCAATTCCAGTAGGCACTTCTGATATGAGATTAACTTTGGATCCTTGGTTTGCCATTCTCCCTTGACTTGATAGATGATCAAGGCTGAATCACTATATACCTCCAACTTCCTGAATTTCATTTCAATGGCAGCTTGTAAACCCATCACACAGGCTTCGTATTCCGTGACATTGTTGGTGCATTCAAACCTTAACTTGATAACTATCGGGAAGTGTTTTCCATTAGGGGATACTAGTACAGCTCCAATTCCATTACCAGATAAATTGACAGCTCCGTCAAAATACATTTCCCATACATCAGCTGGCTCTTTTTCCTCGTCGTCGACTTCGTTAACATGCTCGTCAGGGAATTCAAAATCCAAGGCTTCATAATCTTGGATAGGGTTCTCTGCTAGAAGATCAGCGATTACGCTACCCTTTACTGCCTTCCGGGTCATGTAGACAATGTCATATTGAGAGAGTATGACCTGCCATTTGGCTATCCTTCCTGGCACAAATGGGCTTTCGAATACATACTTGATAGGATCCATCCTAGAGATGAGCCATGTCTTATGATTTAACATGCAGTGTTTAAGCCGATTTGTCGCCCAAGCTAACACGCAACAAGTTTTCTCTAGGAAAGAGTACCTTGACTCGCAATCATTGAACTTCTTGCTCAGGTAATAAATAGCCCTCTCTCTTCGATTGGTATCATCATGCTGCCCCAAAATACATCCCATTGAATTCTGTTGGACAGCCATGCATAGAATCAACGGTCTTCCTGCCACCGGAGGAACTAGTATCGGCAGATTTGACAGGTATTGCTTAATTTTCTCGAAAGCCTCTTGACAAACTGAATCCCATTGAGTGGTGTTGTTCTTTCAGAGTAGTCTAAAGATAGGCTTAGCTTTAGCAGTGAGGTTGGAAATAAATCTCAAGATGTAGTTTAGCTTCCCCAGGAAACTGCGCACCTCCCTTTCTGTTTTTGGGGATGGCATCTCTTGAATGGCTCGAACTTTATCTGGATCTACTTCTATCCCCTTCTCACTCACTATGAATCCCAACAACTTCCCAGATCTAGCTTCGAACACGCATTTGGCAGGGTTCAATTTTAGCTGATACTTCCTGAGTCTCTCGAATACTTTTCTCAGCACCTACACATAGCTTTCTCCTTCCCTGGATTTGATGATCATATCATCCATGTACACCTCCACTTCCTTGTGCATCATATCATGGAATAACATGACCATAGAGCATTGGTAGGTAGCGCCAGCATTCTTTAAGCCAAATGGCATAACCCGATAACAGAATACCCCCCACTGAGTGATAAAAGCAGTTTTCTCCTTATCCTGTTCATCCATGGGGATTTGATTGTACCCTGACGCTCCATCGATACATGAACATCTGTCCAATCCTGCGGCATTGTCTACTAGCATGTCTATGTGTGGGAGAGGGAAATCATCTTTCAGGCTTGCTTTATTAAGATCCCTGTAATCAAAACACACCCTGACTCTCCCGTCCTTCTTCATTACCAGGACAATGTTAGCTATCAATTGAGGATATTTGACTACTTCCAGAAACCCAGCATCATACTGCTTTTTGACTTTATTCCTAACCTTGAGTAGCGTGTCAGGGTTCATTCTTCTTAGCTTCTGTTTTACTAGAATCGTCCTGGGAATTAGGGGAATCTTGTGTGTCACAATCTGAGGATCTAAACCGATCATATCGTCATAGCTCCATGAAAATACGTCCAAGAATTCTTTGAGCAAACTGACCATATTTTCTAATTCTCCACTCCCCACAACCTTAAGTTCCCTTTTTATTTCTTCTGTGCCTAGATTCATGGTGTACGTTTCATCCCCACAAGGCACTAGGGAAGGTTCATCTCTCTCATCCCTTTCTTCTGTGAGTTCCTCCTCAGAATCACTTGAAGTAATGACAGTTATGGGGATTTCAAAATTAACCAGAGGAATTTCTGAGTCTATTGAATTATTAGGTGTTAATTGATGAATGGTCCTGAAGAAATGAAAGTGGAATATATTATGAAAATGGAAAAAAACAAGGAAAAGAGAATTGAATGTAAAATGCGCTATTAATGCATTAATATTTGAATCATAAGAAAAGGGTCCATTTACAATATTACACTTGTCACCATGGACGAAATGATCGAGTGTAGATAACCAAAAGTACTTTACTCGAAATTGAGTACAGGAATGTCCTCTGCCGTCCAGTTGTCCAGTTCTTGCCCTTCAGCTATTGGCGAAATCAGGGCTTCATACAAGGAATCGAGATGGATGACATCAATAGATGGTTCATCGGGTGATTTTTCAGCTTCCGCTGGATTTTCAATGACCGGCTTGGTGAAGACCTCTGTGATTTTTGGGACTACCTTCATTTTCCCAATTTTCTGATCAAATCTCTGATCCTGAAGCATACTTCTCATCCAGAATCATCCATCCATGAGGGCGTCTTCCTCATAACCCAAACCGCAACGGCCAACCTTTTGTATAGCTGGTATAGGTTCGACAATCCCCTGTAATGTGGTGCCTAACCCCTTGCCCTTTTCATAATCACTCTTCAGCATTACCTTCGCTACCATAGTCATGGCCCCTTCATTTCTCGAAGTGGTTTCTTGCAATTCAAGGGCCTGGAAAGAGCTTTCCAAAGATTCTTCAGCTGCTTCCACATAAGGAAGTGATTGCGGCTTGGTGACCAGCATGGCTTCCTCCCCCTTCACAGTGATGATCCTGCCGTCCATGATGTACTTAAGTTTTGATGATGGTTGAAGGTACAAAGATTTGGTCGAATGGATCCAAGGCCTCCCTAGCAACATAGTGTATGCAGGTTCAATGTTTATCACTTGGAACGTGATATTAAAAGTGCATGCGCTGATTTGGAGCTGCAAGTCAATGTCTCCCAGTACCTCCCTCCTTATGCCGTCAAAAGCTCTTACCACCATAGCACTTTGACGCATGTTTGACTAGTCGATCGGCAGCCTCGCCAAGGTGGCATTGGGCAAGACGTTGAGTGCAGATCCATTGTCAATGAGGACCTTGGCAACTATGCAACCTTTACATTTTACTGTCACATGCAGAGCTTTAGTGTGCTTTAAGCCTGCCGTGTCTATCTCTTCTTCGGAGAAGGTGACAAAACTGGATGCTTGGATTTGTCCCACTATTTTCTCAAATTGCCCCGGTGTGATATCGGGGTTAACGAAGGCCTAACCCAGATTCTTCTACAGGGCTTGGCGATGTATTTTTGAGCTCAGAATTAGTGACAATAGTGAAATCCGAGCAGGCATTTTCCTTAGTTGTTCAACCACGTTATACTCGCTTTGCTTCATTATTTGAAGCAACAGTTCCTCTTCCTCCATTGGTCTAGCAGGTTCCCCTATTTCTACTTTCTCAACCTCTTCCATGTTCTCTTACGGCTCTCCCATTTTTACTTTCCCTCTCTTCTTTTCTTTCCCGTCATCCCTGTAACATCTCCCACTTCGGGTTATAAATTCTATCTCTTGCTCAGGTGGGTGGGAGCTACTGGTTGTGACAGGTTTGGAGTTTGGTTGGGGAGTAGCATTACCAGAGGATCCGGCGTAAGTCATCTTGAAGTGCTCATGAGCAGTGAAGCACAGTTTGGGAGGTGCTGAGGGTGAGGCAAGGCTACGAGCTGGCGTACTGCTCGATGCTCCTTGGGTGAAGACTTGGAAATTATAGTTCCAAGGCACAGCATGGGTGTTCGTGACAGGGAGCTGGGGTGGGGTTCGGATGATTGTTACTGGTGGTGATGATGCTGGGGCAGAGAAGGTCATTCTGGGATTAGAGGTGGAGGCATTCTGGCCGAATCTGGCTGTATTTACTCCACCCTCCATTTTTGACCTTGCTTGGCATCTTAAAATTTTGAGGGACAGTAAGTTCTGGACCTCTTGTTTGAACTCCCCAAAATTTTGTAACTCGTGGTTAGCTGCTCCTCTGTGATAGGGGCATCCCGCATTATCTTCAGACTCCGATGTTTGAGGGTAGAGGTAACCTTCCCTTACTGCCATTGTAAAAATCTCCTCAAAGTAAGGAATCAGTTGATCTACCTTCAAGGTTGACCCTTCTTCTTCTGAATCTATCATATTCACGCCATTGCCCATACCATGATTGGGCAATGGGTTTGAGGTGACATTGGGAAGGGAGCCATTCCCTTCGATTTTTAACCATCCATTTGTGATTAGGGCATGCACTCTCCCCCTGAGTGCCCCGCAGTTATCGGTTGAGTGCCCTTGTGCCCCTCCATGATACTCGCACCGGGCACTGGCATCATACCACCTGGGATATGGTGGTTGAATTGGGTCAAGGGGGATCGGCACTATCTGATTTATACCAACAAGGTATCGATATATTTCGCTGAGTGGGAGGGGAAGGGGTGGATCAGGATTTCTTTGTGGTCTTGGGTTATTTTGGAGTGGTCTGGGTTGAGTAGGTTGAAGAGGTGGTCTGGGCTGGTAGGTTGTTGGTGGTGGATACTGTGGGCATGGATGAGGATAATTTGGGAAAGGGGGTGGAATGTTGGGCCATAAGGGGAAGGATATGGCCGGTAATTATTCTGGGGAAATGGGGAGTGGTTGTTCTGTCGGGTGATGGAATGCACATCACCCTCTTTCCTTTTGCCAAAACTGGCAGTTTTCTTCACAGAATTCCTAGTCAACTCCTGCAGCCGTCCCATTCTCAGGTTAGCTTTAATCCTTTTGCCAGCTTGAATAATGTCTGAGAAGCTGTTGGATGTATTTCCAATCATTAGATTGAAATAAGGAGCCTTCAACGTCTCAATGAACAGGGAGCAAAGCTCATTATCAGTAACCGGAGGATACACCTCTGCTGCCTTTTCTCTCCACCTCTGAGCATATTCTTTGAAACTTTCCCTGTCTCTCTGCACCAGATTTTGAAGGTCTCTCCTTGTGGGGGCAATATCACAGTTGAATTTACACTGTTTTAAGAAGGCATCGGCCAAATCTTTCCAGGAGCCCAATTTGCTCCTGTCCAACTGAATACACCATCTCAAGGCTGTCCTGGAGAGACTCTCGTGGAAGAAGTGGACTAGGAGTTGATCGTCCTCTGTCAGGGCGGATATTTTGGCAATGTTAGTAGCTAGATGGTTGCGGGGATCTGAATTCCCAGTGTATTTGTCGAAGTTCGGGACTTTGAACTTGGGCGGCACCACCACATCTGGCACCAATCTTAATGATGCTACATCAACTGAACCATACATGTTTAGGCCCTCTATTGCTCTTAATCTCTCTTCTAGAGCGAACAACTTCTCATTTTCTCTTGTCTTATTTTCTCCTCCCACTGTATGAGATACTTCCTCAGTTGGGAAATGAGGGGTAGAATGAATCGGAGGGATCAGGATTGAAGGGTATGGTTCGGTATTTGGGACAGCCGAGTAATAGGAGAAAGGTAGGCCATTATTCAGGGGAGCCGGATTGATGGTGATTGTTGGATACGGGATAGGTGGCTGGAAGGTGAAAGAGGTTGAAGCATGATAAGAATCAACCGTTGTAGGAGGTGGGGGAGGTAGTGGTAAGTTGGGCTCTGATGTAGGCTTATTTTGGGACATCTCCCTCATTAGTCTCATGAGCTATGAGACCTGGTCTTTCAACTCGGACACTTGTCCTTGTAGGTTCTGGACTTGTTCCTGGTCTTCCATTAGCCTTCTTGTTCGTGACCTTGTTAAGTACACTCGTCTGGGTTGAACTGCGTGTCTGGTCAGGCTTGCTTTGCTTGAAGCAATGTTGATTTTCTGTAGGGAGTAAAAAGGAAGTCTTTTAGTGAATTTTGAATTTTGTTAAAAATTAAAAGGGTCCTGGTTTGGACAAAGGATACAGTGGCATCTGAGAGCCGGGAATGAAATCTGCAGAAGAATAATTGCATCAATTTTCTCATGGCATCATTCGATAGTCTGACGGTGAATGACTTGATTGAATGCGTATCTATGATACTTGTCCATATGGCACATCCAACTTTTCACATAACCCTAGCGAGGGTGGTTCCTACGGGAGTCATACTATTCATTCACAATTTTGCTAAACAATGGCCCAAAGTTATTTCATTAATCGAATAGTTCATACAGCCTTTCTTCTTGTCTGGCAGGGTTGAATGTCTTCAGGGCATACTCGGATTCTGGCAAGAGTTCTTGTTTCCCTTGTGCTATCATTCTCTCCAGCTGGTCAACACTTTCTCTTAGCTCTTGATAGAGAGTAGCTTGTCTTTCTTTTTCCTTTCTTTCCTTAGCATATTCTTTTAAAACGTGCTTGCTCCTCTAGTTTAAGCTTCGTCTTTTTCCCCTCTTGTTTGTATTCTTCCATGAGTATCTCTTGGTATTCTACTTTCTCTTGGAGCCTGCTATTTCGGACTTCTGCCTCTCTCATTGTAGCTTGGAGAGAGCTCTTTTCCCTTTCCCATCGTGTTTCTTGCTCTTCAAACCCTATCTTTTCGGTCATTGCCTCTTCCCTGAGCCTTCTTACTTTTCATTTGAGGATCTACTGTTGGTCCTCTAACTGTTTTATTCATTCTTGTAATTGTGAATTTTTGGTATTCGCCTTTTGTAGAGAGTTGGCCAAACGAGTGCTAGCTTCTTCTGAAAGGATATTTTAACGGGGGTCGCTGCCTGTGGGTTTGGTTGAATCGGCGCTAGGTGTCCTTGATCCTCGGCTCTCTATTTAAGATAATCGCCCGTGGCACTCAGACCTTTAGACGAACTTTCCATCATTGTGATGTTTTCCCAAGATTTGTGAGCTATTTTCAATTCTTCTTCATTATCGAGCTCATGATAGTAGTGACCCTGATTGCAGACTGGGTTGAACTGAACTGCCTCATCACCAATGCTGGGACGTAACTTGTGTACTCGGTCACTCCGATTAGAGAAACTAAATGATTACCCCTAGTGCTGAACAAAATAGGTTGACCCGACGTCCACAATTTCTTCCAACAGTAATCATGGCTGTTGAAGCTCAGAATCCGTTATTACCACTGCAGCTCGTCCTTTGGGCTGATTACTAATCTGGTCATCTTCTCAATAAGAGGCTAGTCAAGATACCAAGTTAACCCCTTTGTCTCCATAGGACACATTTGACTGATGATCCAGATGTGCAACAATTGAGAACAGCACTTAAGGGATCCCTTGCCTTGTTGTCTGCAGTAAGTAAGAGTCAATAAAGTCTCTGCAAGGATTGTCGGTATTGGGTTGATCTTCTGTTTTTCTACAGCCCAAAACATTTCCATTACACTGCAGTTTATAATTCCTGAAGGCCCAGGGAACAAGATCAGGCCATAGATCCCCAAAGCTAGTGTCAATGAAGCTTGCTCCAATTGTTTATCCTGGATGTATCGATCCAACTACTTCTTGAGATAAGTCCAATACCATCCATGCGTGTTTCCTTTGACAGTTTCTCTCACCTTTGCTTCTTTTGGGGGAATCCCCAACATATGTGCAAACCATTTCCAGGTCTGCCTATGCTCGAGGTGTAGGTAGATCCGATTATGCGCCACATAAGGAATTTCTAGCAGTGCCTAATATTCTTCAATAGTGGGGGTTGTATCAATGTCATTGAAGGAGAATACTCCATACTTGGGGTTCAAAACTGACAGCATGGCTTTTAATGCTGAAACTTGGACTTTAACTCGTATCAGGGTCGCAATCCTCTCGTATTTTTCCTCGAACTTTGCCTTGATGTGATCGGGAAGCAATCTCCAACTACTAGATAGACCCTCAAGACCGGTCATTCTGACCTCAACCTTGCTTAGGTCCAATGGAGGCAACGGGCTAGTATCTGCCTTGGTGACATCACTTTGCGGGGGCACTGAACTATGAGGCAGTTTGGACCACGGTTTAGCATTTTGTTCTTGTCTAGGAACTTCTTTCGTCGACTGACTCGAGGATGCCATGTTAAAAATGATGCTTATTCTTTTACAGACCCTAACTCAGTGATGCCTGTGGAGGAAACTTGTTAGCAGGATAAATTCAGATAATTTTGAATTATACTGTTGGCGGGGTAACACCTACACATTTGTCAAAATAGGAAAATGTGTAGATCCTCCTAACAGTATGACCCAAGATTACCCTAAAAAATAAGAACATAAGAAAACATAAATAGGGTAAGAGCAAGTATGTCCCTTTTGTCTTACAACAGGGAGAATCCTAGTATCGGATAGGTGCTACCTAATTGGATAGTTTTATCTTAAGAGGTAGCTTGCTACGACTTCCAGCTATCGTGATAGTTTAGCTCAAGGTCTAATTTTCTAAAAGCCACAGGTTCCCAAATTGCCCCTACTGTAAACAGTAGAGCCCCATTCCATCACCACGATACTAACGGGAGAATTCCATGGGTATCACAGTAAATAGAACGAGTTTCAATCTGAGCAGAAGCCTTCACGGATACTAACGGAGTAAAACCCATGGGTACCGCTACATGACTCCCTCCTCCTACTTTCCTAGAGGGTGAGAAAGCCCGGGTATAGGGCTGAAGTGTGTGAGGACATTGCTTGAGTGTTCAGTGTGTGAAGGGACACCTTTACCTCTTCCCAGTACGGGGGAGTTTTTTTTCTTCCCTTTTTTTTAGACGAAAAGTGCTGTAGGGAAATAAGACAAAAATAAACACAGCGGTTAGCGAAAATAATAATAATCAATAGATTGAGGTTTTCAAATTTTGTAAATTGAACCCATCTAACTACGATTTTAGTTTATATGAGCATAAAATTAAATCTGCTTTTGGACCTCTAAACCGGGGTTAAGGTGAAATCAAATCCCCAGCGGAGTCGCCAAGCTGTCGCAAGGTGTTTTGCGGTCGCCTGGACAAACACTCACCGAAGTGGGAAAGAGTGAGGAGTCGCCACATTAATTTTGCGAGAAATTAAAGAAAACCATTTGTGAAAATAAGTTAAAATGAAACCACTTCGAAAACAGAGATTCTAGATTCGGGGTCCATATACGGGCGGGGAAGGTGTTAGGCACCTCGCCTCGTCCCTCTATAAGGGCAAACAGATTTAACATACTGCTCTTTGCAAATTAAAATCGATAGTTAGGGGGGGTTAGGATGATGATGTTAATCCTTTAGATAAAAGGGAAAATTTGATTTTTCACTAGTTCGGGTTACCCAGATACATAAGTAGATGAGACGACCCTTAGTGAGTTGATGTTGCGTAGCGGTTTTGGTTTAGGGGATCACTTTGCGTATTGTGTTATTTTAGTTTGAATTTGAGGGAACCCGGGTAAAAGCCTCTGCCGATCTCTAGGAATAATCTGCTTAAAGTTTGAGTGGGAAATCTCATATAAGAACTCTCCTCCGATCTTCGTATATTTATTAAAATTTGATTTGAGAATCGGATAAGAACTCTCCTTCGATCTCTTTAAGCGTTTATTAAAATTTTGATTGAGAATCGGATAAGAACTCTCCTCCGATCTCTTAAATATTTATGAAAATTTTTTATTGAGAACCGGATAAGAAATCTCCTCCGATCTCTTTTAATATTTATGAAAAATTTTGATTGAGAATCGGATAAGAACTCTCCTCCGATCTCTTTTAATATTTATGAAAAATTTTGATTGAGAATCGGATAAGAACTCTCCTCCGATCTCTTTTAGTATGAAATTTTAGAGTTTTAATGAAGGATCTCGGATAAGAACTCTCCTTCGATCTCCTATTTTTCGTTTGAATGAGAATCAGGCAAGAACTCTCCCTCGACCTCTTGAGATCTAATGGCGATCGTATATCGTAAAGACTAAGGGCTCTGGCATCCGAAGACGTTGAGAACCCGAATAAGGCTTCTCTTAACCCGTTGGTACCTTATAACTAGGTAGGGGATACAGACTGAATTTTACTGATCTCCTATGTGATCGCCTTACCAGTACCTTTTGACAGGCAATATTCGATCTCTTCCGTTTATTAGTCTAGGATCCGATCTTACCTCGATCTCCCACTATACCAAGTTATCTTACGAAA